>NW_026739323.1:0-133427 GCF_963082655.1 Stomoxys calcitrans
TTATATTGGAAGAAGATGGACTTAAGAGCATTTGGCAGAAGTTGGAGCACGTTAGCAACCGGCCTTATAACTCGTCGAATTGGGGGGGGTTCATAACTTCTATGCCCTTTCTTCAGCTACACAAAATTACCTTATTTTACGTGCTCAGGTCAAAAGAAAACAGAAAAAAAAAGACGGCAGATAGGTAGAGGATTTCCTTTGAGGCCTTATATCAATATTGGACAACTAGATGTTAATGCGTCCACAATGCCCACCCATCCTGATCACAGCTTTTTCATCCTTAGGCTCATTCTGCTGTAATCCCTACTCCTTATGTAGCTCGTCTACCCTACTTTACCATGGAATCAAACATAAAACCTTTTCACTCGAAGCGATACATTATAATTTTATTAATTAACAAATTCATCATTTCCTTAAGATAGTTTAAGCCTAATTTCATTTATGAATCTTATAATAGATGGGTAATTCAAAAAAAAATCAAATAAAAGTGACCGTAACATGTCGTAATCTAGTACCGACATTGGTTCTCAAATAGATTGGAGTCGCAATTAGTATTAAATCGTAAAAAAAGTCGAAAACTGCATATATCAAATTAAACTATTAATTGTGTTACCCACTCTAATGTATCTCATTGGAGTACCCAAAAGAAATAAAAAAAATAAACACAATAGAGATATAAAAAAAAAATACCATAGAGATAGAACCTGCTTTGACATTGCAGACAGAGAGTATCAAAACAGAGCCAACCTCATGTAAATCAAATTTAAATGTAAATCAAAAGAGAGACTAAAAAAAAATTAAGTCCCCACTTACTCAGTTTGTTTGCTCCCACGACGAAAGGCCTTTCGAAGAGAATAGCTGAAAAGTGTAGGTGGAAAAGAGATTGATGGTACCTTCATTGGCTTGGCTGTTGGTATATTCTCTCATCAACAATGTTGCTAAGCACCGGGCAACAAGAGTATCTGCAACACGCTTATCATTAATCGCTTAGAGCTAGGACGCTTGCTGGTAATGATCCATCAACATTTAGCTAAGCACACAACCCACTATTTCTGTTTTGCATGATGTTTGTATGTAATAAACTTGTATGTATAAATGATTGTTTACCAGTTGTGTGTTTAACAGCGCAGATGGGCAACAAATGTACATCTAAGGCAAAATAAAGTATGAACATAAAATAAGGAATACACTGTGCTACAATTTTTTTAAGCAACCGAATTACAAAATTCACATTTTCCTTTAAATTTTACCAAATAAGAAATTGAACCATGCACATTTCTTGCAGGCACTGATGTTTGTTTTTTTTTTTTTTAAGTAAATTTTCACTAAAACAGAATTTTTTTAAAAATTTTCCCCAAATTTAGCAATTCGATCACTTTAAAATTTTAGCACATTTTTTTTTTATAAACTTCAAAATTTGCTTCTATACTTAATTATTTCTTTTCTAAAACAAATTTTTTTAGCAGCATCATTTTGACCATTCCTCCAACGGTATTTCTTCACATAAGGTTTTTGTTGTTTTAATCTATTCTGGCTGATTGGCTTCTTGAATTTTCGGCAAATTTATCATTTCACATGAAACTTTGTGTACTGGGCTTCATATAACACAGGATTTTATACATTTGATCAACTCTTCAATAAATTTCGTGCCAAAATCTTCTGTCATTTTTCATTTTTTTTCTATAAATTTTTCTGGAGACAATTCTTTCGTCTTAGATCACACATCAAAGCAAAAACCACGAGTTAATGAGTTGCTGTTGGCGATCAGTGAGAGTGGGTACCCAAATTTGGAGGTGTAGCGAAATAGTGTAGATTTATATGCTTCTGTCTTTTTCCTTCATATGGCTATGGCCTGAGTGTGTCTAGCTAGTTGCTAGCTACTGATTTAGTGCCAATTCATAAGAATCTCGATGGAATTTAACAAAAAGATCCACAACAAATTTCAGGGTATTTTAATTTTCGCTAAATACCAAATTTTCGTAGAAAAATTAGAAAGTATTTCTCGATTGAACGAGGGCACTTTTGAAACTTTCTTTAAAGGTAGACGCCGACAAAATGACCGAGACATTCCAATTTTGCATTTAGCAAACCTCATCATGGCTACCAAAAGCTTTCATTGGCAGAAGAATTGTTCAATAAAGAAGGAAATTTAACAATTAGCTGATAAATAGCTAGATACAAAATCTGAAGCTGTCAGATATAGATGGCGCTGAGAACTGGCAGATGTCTATTGGCTGGTGCATCAGTGAAAACGATATCTTAAGAAAAAACAATTCAATCATGGCAAGCACCACTCTACATTCCCCCCCACCAAAATCAGACTTCGGGGATGCTTTACATACTCGAGGCTGATAAAGCTTGCAAAAAAAAAAAAAAAAATCGAAATATCATTGAACACTCACTGGCGAATATCCTTGGCATGATAAGTTCCAACTAAATTCCCTTTTATGTCCTCAAGTTCGTAATACGAATTTCCAATTTTCTTCCTTATACGAGCTTTCAAAAATGTAGGGGCCAACTTGGCATTATAGCCATGCTCAAAACTACTTTGTTTGAAGTTGCGCCTATACACTTCCTGACCAACATTATAAGTCACTTCCCTGGATCGTAAATTGTAAGCCTCTTCATTTCTGCTGAATTGCCTTTGCATAAGATCCGAAGCCCGTTTTGCCATTATGTCTCTAGAGTCGTTTCTATCAAACCGTACAGCGCGATCCTCCAGCATCTCTAACTGCCTAAGAAGCGAATATGTAGCCCCATTCGTTATCATATTCTGTCCAAAGGTAAGATAATACGGACTAGTACCAATAGCCGAATGAACGGAGGAGCGTAATGAACAACATATGCTACTAAGGAGCTTGTCCCAATTCTTCTGGTCAGGCTTAACGTAAGATTTAATAGCGGCTAATACAGATCTGTTTACCCTCTCCGATGCGTTTGATTGGGGAGCGTGAACAGCGGTGTATACATGCTGAATGCCATAGCGCTTAAGCAGTTGGTTGAAAATGTTCGATCGAAACTGTGAGCCATTATCTGACACCACAGTTTCAGGGACCCCAAAGGTGTGAAAAAGATCATTCTCCATATAACTCGTAACTACGTCAGCTGTAAATTTCTTTACCGGCTTTAAAAATGGTAATTTTGAAAAGTGATCGAGCACGATAAATATTCCTATGTGGCCAGACCTTGATCGTGGGTATGGGCCAAGGAAATCCACATACAGTTTTTGAAAGAATCTACAAGTTCCTGAAGTTTTTTGCATAGGGGGCCTAAGGACAATGTTAGGGTGTTTGGTGGACTTGCAAATCTCGCAATTATTGACGTATTCCTTCACATCCACTACCAAATTTGGCCAAAAATAAAATTTGCGTATCCTAGCCAGGGTTTTATTAATACCACAATGTGATGATAAGGGGTGATCATGGGCTCGTTTCAAGACATCTGGCACTAATTGCCGTGGCACCCACAACTTCCAAGCTAAATCGTCGTGAATCTGGTCTCCTGTGGCATGTTCTGTCCGTCGGTAAAGGTACCCGTCTATTATTCTAAGGTCAGGCATCTTATCAATATTTTTCCCAATTCTGTCCAAAAGTTGAAGGTATTCCTCCGATTGAAAATGGGTAGAACTCAAGTCTACGAATAACCCACTGTCATTTTCAACTGCGGACAGACTATTGAGACAAAGACCGGACACGTCGTCAGTATTGGCTCTAGAAAGAGTATCAGGGACAATGTTCAAACTACCACTTCTATGCAGAATATTAAATTTGTATCCCTGCAGTTTTAAAGCCCACCGAGCAAGCCTTGTACTAAGATCAGTCTGGGACATGAGCCACTTCAATGACGCATGGTCAGTGATGATAGTGAACTCATGTCCTTCGACGTATGGTCTAAACTTTTTAACACTTAGCATTGCTGCTAAGCATTCTTGTTCGGTGACTGAATAGTTGCGTTGGGCTTTGTTGAGTTTCTTCGACATAAAGGCGATAGGAACTTCTTCACCCTCCGCATTCTTCTGCACCAATACACTTCCTATACCTGTTTTACTAGCATCACAGTGTATATAAAACGGCTGTGAAAAATTTGGGCTGTGTAAAACAGGGGCTGTACTCAAGTGAGATTTCAAAACTTCAAAAGCCTTTTGGGCTTCATCGGACCATACAAATTTTTTCTTTCCTTGTAATAAATCAGTGATAGGAGTGGTAATGGAAGCATAATCCCTAATAAACTTCCTGTACCATCCTGTCATACCTAAGAACCTGCGAATTTGTTTCACCGATCGCGGAGCAGGAAATTCTGTGATGGCGGACACTTTTTCTGGATCTGTACGAATGACCCCATTCCCAACCACATGGCCTAAATATTTGACTTCTGGGACACAAAAATGGCTTTTTTCTACATTAATCGTAAGACCAGATTCATGAATTTTTCTAGCAACACATCTAAGCACTTCCAGATGTCTTTCGAAAGATTCCGATATGAACAGAAGATCGTCAAGATAGACGAAGACTTCCGCCCTGAGCTCCGGAGGTATCACTTTATCCATTAGGCGAGACATAGTCTGCGGGGCATTGCATAACCCAAATGGCATTACCTTAAAGTGATACAGCGGCCTCCCAGGGACGGTGAATGCTGTCTTTTCCCGACTCTTCTGGTCTAAAGGAATCTGCCAAAAGGCATCCTTCAGGTCTAAGCTAGTAATATATTCAGCTTTTGGAAGCCTACTAAGTATGCCGTCAATCTGAGGCAAGGGATACGCATCTCCTACAGTGACAGAGTTTAACTTTCTGCTGTCTAAGCACAGCCTGTTTTTCCCTGGTTTCCTATGCAGAACGACAGGAGAAGACCATGCGCTGTTGGACTCCTCAATTACATCAAGAGCTATCATTCTATCTATTTCCTCATATATCAATTTCTCTATCGCGGGCGAGACCGGGAAATGGCGCTGCTTTATGGGCCTAGCTTCACCCGTATCTATTGTATGGCAGAGAACATCTGTGCGCCCTAGACCTTGTTTAGCGTAAGAGGGAAACATACTAACGACCTGATTAAGACGTTGCCTTTGTATTGCGGAAAGAGGAATTTGGTCAGAAATCTCTGAAACACCATGTGATAACCGATTAGAGCGGCGGAATTCAGGAGGTAATAAATCAAATTTCTCCCAAAAATCTATACCTAGAAAAAGGTCTTTACCCAAACTGGGGATTATAAAAATACAAATCGGCATTTTGCTCACCTTAAAAGTAATTTCCGTTTCCACGAAACCCACTACTTCCTGTCCCTTACCGTCAGCAGTTTGGACTGTTGATTTTAATCTTTTGAATGGTTGTTTGGAGTCTAAAAACTTCTTAGCTGCCTCAGCTCCTATACAACTTATGGAAGCTCCTGTATCGAGAAGTCCCAACATTTTAACTCCAAATAAAATTACCTCAGCATAAGGTCTAACGTCTGAAGGGTTATCTAGAAGGGAACAGGTAATCTTATATCTCAAGCTCCTTACTTTCCTCCAAAAAGACGAAATGCGGCGAGCTGATCTGGACTTCTTACCGCCTTCTTCACTGAAAATCCTATCACGAGCAATTTTATATTCCATTACGCGTACATGAAGAGGTTTAAAACGAAAAGGGTCTTGCATGCTAACAACAGGGGAAGGTTCCAAATGGGTTAAATTCATATTCATGTCATGGGGTTTGTCAAAGCCGGTTGTAGTTATTGAAGGTCTTTTGAGAATGGTTATTCCAGATCTATTGATCTGGTCTTGGTTGGCATTGGTGTTGGTGCACTCTTTGGTGCATTCGATCGGGAGTTTTTTGAATTGCACTTAGGGCAATTAGGTTTATATGTATCAGCGGCACCACAACCGTAACAAAAGATGGTGCGATCAGAAACGCAATCTTGATACCGATGACCTGCTTTATTGCAGTTCCAACACACTAAAGTAAGGGCTGATATTTCATCAGAAGGTTGGACCTCTTGGCAAACTTGAGTCACGTCCACATTCATATCTATCTCCGAAATTCTTTTGCCCATTGGGGCAGGCCTAGTCAATGCAAATCCATGCCTACGTCGAACATCCTGCATGAAGAATTCACGCCGTCTGCAGGTATCTCTTAAAAATTGCAAGGACCTAATTTCGAGATTTAGAATCTCGTGCTGTATCTCAGGGAGAAGATTTCTTCGAAGGATTTCAACCAAGTCGGTATCCGAAAGAGGGGTTTGAAGACGATCTGTCAAAGCAACGATAGAGTCATAAAAGCTATCAAATGATTCGTTTGGCTTCTGTTTCCTTTCCCTAATTAACTCACGTATGTCAATGTCTGTGCGAGAATCCTGGTACTGCTCTCTTAGAGCCCTACACATATCATTCCAACAAATGGAACTCACAGAGCGGTGGTACCGCCAAAACCAATCGTTCGCCTTCCCGTCGAAAAGCGAACTGGCGTTGCCACACAAGATATCAAAATTTCCTTGTAAGGTCTGTGCAGTCAAGGCTTCAACCCTGTATATAAAATTATCAACAGATAAACCATTCTGCCCGCCATTGAATTTTAATTTCCAATTGGACATAATTTGTAAAACCTTATCCGGACGTGACTGAAGATCAGAAGCAGAATTTGAACCATAACCAGAAATTGAATTAACATGATTCGAAGGGGGCCTATTCTGAGCCACATTACCCTGTTCAGAGTGAGGGGTTATACCAAACAATTCTCTAAATGTACGACCTTCTACAGCTGGAAGCGTCTGCATCTGTTGAGGAGAAGTAACGGGTGGTTGAGGTGGATTGCGAGGCGAATTACTTGCCATAAGCCTAGACATACCTTCAGCAATATTAGTCTCAATGAGTTGGGTCATTCGCGAGGTGAGTGAAGCGAAAAATTGGGCCTGCTGAACGGTGACAATATCTGTAACTATTTCCTGAATCCTATCAACAGAGATCGCATCACTACCTGGTGCAGTTCCAGAGACATTGGCTGCAGTCGCAGCCGTACTAACATTCCCTGAGGCAGTTGCAACAGTTGACTGCTTTAATTGAGATCTCGTCATAACCTGAGGGGCATCTAAAGATGGAGGGTCAGCTCCTATTCTGGCATTGCAAATGGGACAAAAGGGTCTAGTCTTTAGAGAAACATTTAAACAAGCTTTATGAAAGATGTGGTTACAAGCGATTCTTTGCAATTGTGCCTTTGAAGATATAGGTTTACAACACGCATTACACTCAGGGTGACAATCACCCTCAGCAGTGGCAGTCTGGTCACCAGCGCTGGTAGCCATCCTACATAAATCGTAGACAAGCTAACACAAGAACACTTCGATGTAGAGAAGAAAGAACCCAGAAGGGAAAAAAAATTTCGATGGATACACTTTATTGAGAATCCAAAACTAACTGAAAGAGCATAGAAGCATAGAATCCTAGTAAGATCAATTAACAAATCTCTCTTTAAACTAGCGCAAAATCAATCAAAAAAATTTGCCAGAATAAAACAACATAAGCCAAAGCAAAATTCAAAAAAAAATCTTCTCTAATAATATATATTTTACACTTCCTAATTCTAACCTATCTGTTTCAAATAATAATAAGAATAAGATAAAGTAAGATATTTAGTAAAAAAAAAAAAGTGAAAAATTTGGCAAGCCAAACAAAGGAATATATTAAATTTCGCTATCCAAACTAAATATATGAGGTGTTTTTTGAATGAAACTTTTAAAAGAAATTCACTTTCCCTTAAATGATTTTCAAGACAAAAATATTTAGAAATTTATTCTTATTTCTTTTCTTATTTGTTTTTTTTTTTTTTTTTTACTTAATTTCGTAATTTTAATTGTTATTACTACTTTATAGATTATGTATGAAACAAAAACAAAGCAAAAAAAATATTTTTTTTTTTGATAATACCAAGTGGTAGTGATAGCTGTTTGATTCCATAGTATTCAGGTAACTTGCTACTCGGAGAGAACAGACCTCAAAGAAAAGTGGAAAATAAAAAAAAAAAATAGTCTAGGGAGAAAGACATTGCCACAAGACGGAATGGAAGCAAAATTTGCCCCAAATGTCCAATCCTGTGAAGATTGATGCTATTAATTTTGGCTTATCCTGCGGTCAGAGCCAGCGTAGACCACCAGAATCTGCATTCCAATCAGACTAAGAACAAAAATAATAACATCTAAGAAGACACTGGAGGGAGATTTCACCGAAAGTCGGTCATGAAAAACTGAGAACAAAGAATCATGATCCTTCAAAATTCCATACCTTCGAAAGAAATTCTCTGATGGAAGGTAAATAGAGATGAAAATAAAAGATGGAAAAAAGTTTGGAAACTGGTGTAGGAAACCGAACAAAATATGTGAAATTATGAATAGGCATAATATTCAAAGATGGTATTTTTTGTAAAATCATTGTTCGGGCCCCACGTTGGGCGCCAAAAATAATTTATAATGTAGCATACAACGCTTATATTGGAAGAAGATGGACTTAAGAGCATTTGGCAGAAGTTGGAGCACGTTAGCAACCGGCCTTATAACTCGTCGAATTGGGGGGGGTTCATAACTTCTATGCCCTTTCTTCAGCTACACAAAATTACCTTATTTTACGTGCTCAGGTCAAAAGAAAACAGAAAAAAAAGACGGCAGATAGGTAGAGGATTTCCTTTGAGGCCTTATATCAATATTGGACAACTAGATGTTAATGCGTCCACAATGCCCACCCATCCTGATCACAGCTTTTTCATCCTTAGGCTCATTCTGCTGTAATCCCTACTCCTTATGTAGCTCGTCTACCCTACTTTACCATGGAATCAAACATAAAACCTTTTCACTCGAAGCGATACATTATAATTTTATTAATTAACAAATTCATCATTTCCTTAAGATAGTTTAAGCCTAATTTCATTTATGAATCTTATAATAGATGGGTAATTCAAAAAAAAATCA
This sequence comes from Stomoxys calcitrans, assembly GCF_963082655.1. Lineage (NCBI taxonomy): Eukaryota > Metazoa > Arthropoda > Insecta > Diptera > Muscidae > Stomoxys > Stomoxys calcitrans. The sequence continues at coordinate 8,932 of NW_026739323.1, forward strand.
AATAAAAGTGACCGTAACATGTCGTAATCTAGTACCGACATTGGTTCTCAAATAGATTGGAGTCGCAATTAGTATTAAATCGTAAAAAAAGTCGAAAACTGCATATATCAAATTAAACTATTAATTGTGTTACCCACTCTAATGTATCTCATTGGAGTACCCAAAAGAAATAAAAAAAATAAACACAATAGAGATATAAAAAAAAAATACCATAGAGATAGAACCTGCTTTGACATTGCAGACAGAGAGTATCAAAACAGAGCCAACCTCATGTAAATCAAATTTAAATGTAAATCAAAAGAGAGACTAAAAAAAAATTAAGTCCCCACTTACTCAGTTTGTTTGCTCCCACGACGAAAGGCCTTTCGAAGAGAATAGCTGAAAAGTGTAGGTGGAAAAGAGATTGATGGTACCTTCATTGGCTTGGCTGTTGGTATATTCTCTCATCAACAATGTTGCTAAGCACCGGGCAACAAGAGTATCTGCAACACGCTTATCATTAATCGCTTAGAGCTAGGACGCTTGCTGGTAATGATCCATCAACATTTAGCTAAGCACACAACCCACTATTTCTGTTTTGCATGATGTTTGTATGTAATAAACTTGTATGTATAAATGATTGTTTACCAGTTGTGTGTTTAACAGCGCAGATGGGCAACAAATGTACATCTAAGGCAAAATAAAGTATGAACATAAAATAAGGAATACACTGTGCTACAATTTTTTTAAGCAACCGAATTACAAAATTCACATTTTCCTTTAAATTTTACCAAATAAGAAATTGAACCATGCACATTTCTTGCAGGCACTGATGTTTGTTTTTTTTTTTTTTAAGTAAATTTTCACTAAAACAGAATTTTTTTAAAAATTTTCCCCAAATTTAGCAATTCGATCACTTTAAAATTTTAGCACATTTTTTTTTTATAAACTTCAAAATTTGCTTCTATACTTAATTATTTCTTTTCTAAAACAAATTTTTTTAGCAGCATCATTTTGACCATTCCTCCAACGGTATTTCTTCACATAAGGTTTTTGTTGTTTTAATCTATTCTGGCTGATTGGCTTCTTGAATTTTCGGCAAATTTATCATTTCACATGAAACTTTGTGTACTGGGCTTCATATAACACAGGATTTTATACATTTGATCAACTCTTCAATAAATTTCGTGCCAAAATCTTCTGTCATTTTTCATTTTTTTTCTATAAATTTTTCTGGAGACAATTCTTTCGTCTTAGATCACACATCAAAGCAAAAACCACGAGTTAATGAGTTGCTGTTGGCGATCAGTGAGAGTGGGTACCCAAATTTGGAGGTGTAGCGAAATAGTGTAGATTTATATGCTTCTGTCTTTTTCCTTCATATGGCTATGGCCTGAGTGTGTCTAGCTAGTTGCTAGCTACTGATTTAGTGCCAATTCATAAGAATCTCGATGGAATTTAACAAAAAGATCCACAACAAATTTCAGGGTATTTTAATTTTCGCTAAATACCAAATTTTCGTAGAAAAATTAGAAAGTATTTCTCGATTGAACGAGGGCACTTTTGAAACTTTCTTTAAAGGTAGACGCCGACAAAATGACCGAGACATTCCAATTTTGCATTTAGCAAACCTCATCATGGCTACCAAAAGCTTTCATTGGCAGAAGAATTGTTCAATAAAGAAGGAAATTTAACAATTAGCTGATAAATAGCTAGATACAAAATCTGAAGCTGTCAGATATAGATGGCGCTGAGAACTGGCAGATGTCTATTGGCTGGTGCATCAGTGAAAACGATATCTTAAGAAAAAACAATTCAATCATGGCAAGCACCACTCTACAATACTTCGCATAAATGTTGGAAGTGATACCAAAACACCACGTGTAAAATTACAGTCAAATCGGATAGGAATTACGCCTTCTAAAAGCTCAAGAAGTCAAGACCCAAAATCGGTTTATATAGCGGCGGTACCAGGTTATAGACCGATTTAAACCATACTTCGCACAGCTGTTGGAAGAAATATCAAAACACTATGTGCAAAACTTCAGTCAAATTGTAGTCAAGACCCAAGATCGGTTTATATGGCTGCTATATCAGGTTATGGACCGATTTGGACCATACTTCGCACAATTGTTGGAAGTGATATCAAAACACTATGTGCAAAACTTCAGTCAAATCGGATAAGAATTCCGCCATCTAAAAGCTCAAGAGTCAAGACCCAAGATCGGTTTATATGGCAGCTATATCAAAACATGGACCGAATCGGCCCATTTACAATCCCAACCGACCTACACCAATAGTAAGTATTTGTGCAAAATTTCAAGCGGCTAGCTTTACTCCTTCAAAAGTTAGCGTGCTTTCAACAGACAAACGGACGGACGGACCGACGGACGGACATGGCTAATTCGACTAAAAATGTTACGACGATCAAGAATATATACTTTATGGGGTCTTAGACGCATATTTCGAGGTGTTACAAACAGAATGACGAAATTAGTATACCCCCATCCTATGGTGGAGGGTATAATTAATTAATACATCCATGGTTATGACATGCCATTATTTGTCTATTATCACAGCTAGCCACTTGACATTTTGCATAGATACTAAATATTGATGTAGGTCATTGGGGATTGCAAAATGGGCTTTATCGGTTCAGATTTAGATAAAGCTCCTCATATAAATCGATCTCCCGATTTGACTTTTTGAGCCCTTACAAGCCGCAATTTTCGTTCGATTTGGCTGAAATTTTACAAACAGTGTTTTGTTATGACTTTCAACAACTGTGCCAAACGCGGTCTAAATTGGTCTATAACCAGATATAGCTCCCCTATAAACCGATCTCCCGATTTGACTTTTTGAGCCCTTACAAGCCTCAGTTTTTGTCCGATTTGGATGAAATTTTGCATATAGTGTTTTGTTATGACTTCCAACAACTGTGCCAATTACAGTCCAAATCAGAAAATAATATATATAGCTTCCATGTAAATCGGTCTCTCGATCATCCTTGTTCGGATCCAAGAAGCGTTAATTTTTGCTGGTTTAACAGAAGTTTGGTATGTAGCCCTTCAACTAAACTTATTTTGTATACGTTTTTAGCAGAATTCATTGTGGTGGGTTCCCAAGATTCGCCTTGCCGAACTTAGCACGCTTTTACATGTTCGGTATAGTCCTTCAGAGGCCAATCTTTCGATTAAAAGTCTATCCTCCAGAACTAACGGATTTACTATCCGATTTTGCAGAACTTATGTACAGTGAGCTACGTTTAACTCCCAGGCATTCTTCTCGAAAATGATACAGATCTGATCATATATTGACTTGTCTACCATATTTATCTCGGTCCATAACCTGAAAAAGCTGTCATGTAAACCCATCATGGATCTTGACTTCTTTAGCCACTAGAGGGCGCAATTCTTGTCCGATTTGGCTGAAATTTTGCATGAGGTGTTTTCTTATGACTTTCTATAACTGTGCTGAGTATGGTTCAAATCAGTCCATAACCTGATATAGCTGCCATATAAACCGATAGTGGATCTTGACTTTTTGAGCCACTAGAGGGCGCAATTCTTATCTGATTTGGATGAAATTTTTCATAAAGTGTTGCGTTATGACTTTCAATAACTGTGCTGAGTATGGTTCAAATCAATCCATAACCTGATATAGCTGCCATATAAACCGATAGTGGATCTTGACTTCTTTAGCCCCTAGAGGGCTTAATTCTTCACGAAAATGATGCAGTTCTGATCATATATTGACATGCCTACCACATTTATCTCGGTCCATAACCTGAAATAGCTGCCATGTAAACCGATCGTGGATCTTAACTTCTTTAGCCACTAGAGGGCGCAATTCTTGTGCGATTTGGCTAAAAATTTGCATAAAGTGTTGCGTTATGGCTTCCAACAGCTGTGCTAAGTATAATTTAAACAAGAAAGAGTGTGCTATGTTCGGCCGAGCCGAATCTTATATACCCTCCACCATGGATCGCATTTGACGAGTTTTATGCGCGGTATCTCTTTTTAGGCAAACAAAGAATATTGAATAAGAACTGTTTTGCTATTGAAGCTATGTCAAGTTATAGTCCGATTCGGACCATAAATTAATGCTGAATATTGTAGAAGTCATTGTATAATATTTCAGTCCATTCGGATAAGAATTGCGCCATGTAGGGGCTCAAGAAGCAAAATCGGGAGATCGGTTTATATGGGAGCTGTATCAAGCCATGGATCGATTCAGACCATATTAGACACGTATGTTGAAAGTCATGAGAGAAGCCGTAGTACAAAATTTCTGCCAAATCGGATGAGAATTGTGCCCTCCAGCGGCTCAAGAAGTCATGATCCAAGATCGGTTTATATGACAGCTATATCAGGTTATGAACCGATTTTGACCATGCTTAGCTCAGTTGTTGGAAGTGATTCCAAAACATCGAGTGGAAAATTTCAGTCAAATCGGACTAGAATTGGGCCCTCTAGAGCCTTAAGAAGTCAAGACCCAAGGTCGGTTTATATGTGGCAGCTATACCAGGTTATGAACCGATTTTAGCCATACTTAGCACAATTGATGGAAGTGATACCAAAACACCGCGTCATGACGATTAAGAATATATATACTTTTTGGGGTCTCAGACGCATATTTCGAGGTGTTGAAGACTGAATGACGAAATTAGTATACCCGCATCCTGTGGTGGAGGGTATAAAAAGAAGTCTGTGCAAAACTTCAAGATGTTCGTATGGAAATTGCGATCTGTACTTTGATTTCAATGGGCATACAAGCAGACGTACATGGTTAGATGTAATCAGAAAGAGATTCTGTGTGATCAGTGTACTCATAATACACTGCACCACATTATTGGTCTAGGCTATACAAATTCAGGCCGTGCCGACTTGTGAAAACTGAATCTGAACTCTTATGGGTTTAGTTAGCCACTATAGCATGTCCGCCTATGACGCTGAACGCATGGGTTCGAATCCTGGCGAGACCATCAGAAACAAATTTTCAGCGGTGGGTTTCCCCTCCTAATGCTGGCGACATTTGTGAGGTACTATGCCATGTGAAACTTCTCACCAAAGAGGTGTCGCACTGCGGCACGCCGTTCGGACTCGGCTATAGAAAAGGAGGCCCCTTATCATTGAGCTTAAAACTTGAATCGGACTGCACTCATTGATATGTGAGAAGTTTGCCCCTGTTCCTGAGTGGAATATTCATGGGCAAAATTTGCAAATTTGAAACTTATATCTAAACTGGTTTGGTTGCATTTGGGCGAGGTATTTTGACGGGCAGTAAATTGTTAATCTGTACCAAATTTCATGCAAATCATTTGAAAATTCTTGTTACTACTCCTACTACTACATTTCCCATGAACATTCCATTAAGGAACAGGGGATGCCTGTCCCATGTCAATGAGTGCAGTCCGAATAAAGTTTAAGGCTCAATGATATAGGATCTCCTTTTTTAAGCCGAGTCCGAACGGTGTGCCGCAAGCGACACCACTTAGTAGAGAAATTTAAAGATGGCGGGATACCTCAGATATGTTGCCAGCATTAGTAAGGGAAAAACCACGGCTGAAAATGTTTCTGATGTTTACGCTAAATTTGAACCCAAGTGTTCGGCATGCTAACCTCTGCGCCACGGTGGCCAATTTTACATATGTGTGTATATATACAGGAGATTTATTGTAAATCTGCTTTTACAAATGTATGGATAAGAGCCTTATCTTAATCTGAACCGATTATAAAGGAATTTTAAATACATCAAATCAAGAACATGTCGACATTGCCAAATCGAATGGGGTAAAGAAAGTATATCCCTTCTCCTTTTTTGCTTTGCACGCAAATGCACACAAATATTTTAACCTAATTAGTGTAGGGTATTCAATTGCTTGATTGGTATAGACAAACCAAGGGATCTGGGTACTATCATATATTTTAGAATAACCATTTAAATGTTCATTGTGTCAGCTCAAATCTGTTCTTCTGTTTGCATCTGAAGCTCAAATGAACATTAGAAATATTAATTTCTATTGTGAGGGGACATTGTTCTCATCTGAATGAATGGAAAAGAGCAAAACAAAATGCAGTTGGAGAACAATGACACTCCTGTTTTTGTTAAGCCACAATATTTATTGAGACAATAAAAGTTACACTAAGTCAAAATGAAAGCACCAAGCAATCATTCATACATCAATGCTGAAACAATATTTGGAATGGAAGCAATTTGTTTGAAAAAATCACAATAGTTTTTTTCTTCAGCTTCATTTGGGACCATTTGCATTGGTTATGACACTTTGATTGTTTTCCCTATGCAGTCATTTAAGGCTTGTCTTGTTTGCTTAAAAGTCGATGTCCCATACTAGTTCTTCTGAGGATGAGGGAGCGGTTTAAAGACATCAAATACGTCTATTGTCGCCTTTATTTTGTTTTGTTTTCCTATTCCATTGTTTATTTGCATGAGAAAAAAGCAGGAAAGGATCATTAATCTCTTGGGTTTCAAGAGTAACTTTGATTTCATTTTAATTTCTTTGATTTTTCTGGTAGGAGCTATCGTATTACAAAGTATTTGTGGTAAAAGCAAGTGACACGGTTCTCAAGGGATCGATTTTTGCATGCCTATTACAAATGTGCCCCTTGAGATCGTACCAGTACGTATACAGGCATCTAAAAACTGGGTTTGTTTAAAATTTCCTAACTCACAAATGACCGGAATTATTGAGAAACAAGTAAGTTAATGCAAAAGTCGGCCCGGGCCAACAATAAAATATCCTACAGCTACCTTTTAAGTGTAAATTGGTCGATATCATTAAATGGATGCTTGATATAATTCCTAACCGATTCGATAGAGATGTTGGAATGGGATACGAGTAGTAACACGATTGGTGACAAATTCATTCATTTTTATACCCTCCACCATAGGATGGGGGTATACTAATTTCGTCATTCTGTTTGTAATACTTCGAAATATGCGTCTGAGACCCCATAAAGAATATATATTCTTGATCGTCATGTCATTTTAAGTCTGTCCGTCCGTCTGTCCGTCCGTCCGTCCGTCTGTCCGTCCGTCTGTCCGTCCGTCTGTCCGTCCGTCTGTCCGTCCGTCTGTCCGTCCGTCCGTCCGTCCGTCCGTACGTCTGTCCGTTCGTCCGTCTGTCCGTCCGTCTGTCCGTCCGTCCGTCTGTCCGTCCGTCTGTCCGTCCGTCTGTCCGTCCGTCTGTCTGTCCGTCTGTCTGTCCGTCCGTCCGTCTGTCCGTCCGTCTGTCCGTCCGTCTGTCCGTCCGTCTGTCCGTCCGTCTGTCCGTCCGTCTGTCCGTCCGTCTGTCCGTCCGTCTGTCCGTCCGTCTGTCCGTCCGTCTGTCCGTCCGTCTGTCCGTCCGTCTGTCCGTCCGTCTGTCCGTCCGTCTGTCCGTCCGTCTGTCCGTCCGTCTGTCCGTCCGTCTGTCCGTCCGTCTGTCCGTCCGTCCGTCTGTCCGTCCGCCTGTCCGACCGTCTGTCCGTCCGTCTGTCCGTCCGTCTGTCCGTCCGTCTGTCCGTCCGTCTGTCCGTCCGTCTGTCCGTCCGTCTGTCCGTCCGTCTGTCCGTCCGTCTGTCCGTCCGTCTGTCCGTCCGTCTGTCCGTCCGTCTGTCCGTCCGTCTGTCCGTCCGTCTGTCCGTCCGTCTGTCCGTCCGTCTGTCCGTCCGTCCGTCTGTCAGTCCGTCTGTCCGTCCGTCTGTCCGTCCGTCTGTCCGTCCGTCTGTCCGTCCGTCTGTCTGTCCGTCTGTCTGTCCGTCCGTCTGTCTGTCGAAAGCACGCTAACTTTCGAAGGAGTAAAGCTAGTCGCTTGAAATTTTGCACGAATACTTGTTATTAGCGTTACCGATCTTGGGTCTTGACTTCTTGAGCCTCTAGAGAGCGCAATTTTTATCCGATTTGACTGAAATTCGGCACGTGGTGTTTTGGTATCACTTCCAACAACTGTGATAAGTTTGATTCAAATCGGTTCATAATCTGGTATAGCTGCCATATAAACCGATCTTGAATCTTGACTTCTTGAGCCAATAGAGCGCGCAATTCTCATCCGATGTGGCTGTAATTTTGCATGAGGTATTTTGTAATGTCTTCCAATAACCCTGCTGAATATGGCGTAAATCGGAACATAACTTGGTATAGCTCTCTTATAAACCGATCTGGGGTCTTGTCTTTTTGAGCGAAAAGAGCGCGCAATTCTCAACCGATTTGGCTATAATTTTACATGAGGTGTTTCGTTATATCTTCCAATAACCGTGCTAAGTATGGCATAAATCGGAACATAACCTGATATAGCTGCCATATAAACCGATCTGGGATTTTGACTTCTTGAGCCTCTACAGAGCGCAATTCTCATCCGATTTGGCTGAAATTTTGTACAACGGCTTCTCTTATGACCTTTAACATACGTGTCTAATATGGCCTGAATCGATCAATAGCTTGATAAAGCTCCCATTTAAACCTATTTCCCGATTTTGTTTCTAGAGCCCCTACAAGACGCAATTCTTATCCGAATGAACTGAAATATTACACAATGACTTCTACAATGTTCAGCATTCATTTACCGTCCGAATCGGACTATAACTTGATATAGCTCCAATAGCATAACAGTTTTCATTCAATATTAGTTGTTTGCCTAAAAAGAGATACCGCGCATAGAACTCGACAAATGCGATCGATGGTGGAGGGTATATAAGATTCGGCCCGGCCGAATTTAGCACGCTCTTACTTGTTTTGTACCCATCTGCTCTCGAAAGATATTTTCAAGATGAAAAAGATTAAAACGAATAATAGGCCTAATTTGTTTAATATTTTTATGAGTAATTGAGCTAGAACATCTACTAGAGAAGAAGTTTAGCACCTCACATTAAACAAAAAGGTCTTTCGCCTAGAACATTATTTGAGATTCTGCATTTTCAATGTTTATAGAAGAGAAAAAAATTCTAAGAAAAAACGAATAGATTTACCTTAATGATATCTGCGTACTGTTGATAAAAGTGTCCTTAAAAAACAAAAAAAAAACTGTCAGAATTTTTTCACCAAAATACTCAAATGCCCATTATAGGCAAAGGTGGTTTCCAAATCGCATTTTTTTGTAAATCGGCTGTAAGAGCTACAAATATAGAACGGAGAATTTTTTGCATGATTGTTGTTGTAGCCACACTTGTATGTGGATTTGGCGATTGGCGTCAAGCTCCTGTAGGTGAGCAAGCTCGTTCTGGTCTAAAGGGTGGCCATTGGTTATTTAAAGACGGTAACAACTCGCCTTATTATATCGAGCATCAAAGGCACTCAGTATTTAAGCAAGAGCCGGTGCGGTCTGGCCTCTCACTGAGACTCTCCGCTCGATGAGTTTAGTGTACATATGAAGTAAAACAAGTAAAAGGGCGTTAAGTTCGGACGGGCCGAACTTTGAATACCCACCACCTCGGGTATATATGTAAACCACCTTTTGTCATAATCCGGTGAAAAATAAATAATTTATGCCCTAATAGCAGCTTTATCGAAATATGGTCCGATTTGGACCAAATTTGGCACAGACTTTGAGTGGTCCAATAAGTACAAGTAATTATTCGATTTTGTAGAACAAAATATTTATCTTTTTCGGAGCTATATCCAAATATAGACCAATCTGAACTATATACGACATGGGTATAGAAAAGCCTAACATAAGTCACTGTGTCAAATATCAGCGAAATAGGATTATAAATGTGCTTTTTATTCATTTTAATCGAGAGATCGGTCTATATGGCAGCTATATCCAAATCTGAACCGATGTTGGCCAAATTTTAAAAAATATCGAAGGGCCTAACACAACTCAGTGTACCAAATTTCGTCGAAATCTGACAATAAATGTGCTTTCTATGGGACCAAAACCTTAAATCAAGAGATCGGTCTATATGGCAGCTATATACAAGTCTAGACCGATGCAGAAGCAGAACCAGCGTTCGTGGTTTGCTTCGATCCCAGCTTGGTCCAATACATATTGAGGAGGAATTTCGAAGGGTGTCTCTCACAGGACGGAAAGTGAACTTATAAAATAGTAATGCTAAGGCGGAGGCTTCTGGACGAGTCAATCCTGTTTTAAAGCTGGGTACCACGGGCTTAGGTACTAACAGAGCCGATTGTAACCAGTGACCGCAGTTAAGTCAAGTCGATGAAGGGGCCTTGTTATTGTCTAATTTAATGTCGATAAAATCCCATCAAAACTGTTACTTGTTTTGTCAATTTTCCTATGTTTCCTATTGAAATTTGAAAGCTTATTGGCCTTGGATGTTGTCCCATATAATGTTTTTAAAAACTTTACTTGCTAAAAGCAACTTACGCCGAAAGTGAAAGTTTCTTCTTTTCTTCTTGGCCATTTGTGGAATTTACATACCGTATGTGGAATGATAAAATATTTTGTTTGACCATTTCTTTCGTTTCTCACAAACACTTGTTTGAATTCCTTTTAGCAAAAACAAAAATATGCAAAGTCCCTAACACATACAAAGCAGAAACTTAGAAGGACATTCATTCATACTCGTATAAAAATGCATTAGTAGAAATTTCAACATAGTATAGGGGTATACTAATTCCGTCATTCTGTTTGCAACACCTCAAAATAATCGTCTAAGACCATATAAAATATATATTCTTGATCGTCACGCCAATTTAAGTTGATCCAGCCATGGTCATCCGTCCGTATGTAGAAAGCCCTCTAATTTTCGAAGGAATCAAATTAGGAGCCTGAAATTTCATTTAAATACTTCTTCTAATGAAGGTCGAATGGGATTGAAAATGGGCCAAATTGGTCAACGTTTGACCCATATAAACCGATCTACCGAATATACTACTTGAGCATCTATAGGGTGCACTTTCTTATCCGATTTGGCTGAAATTTTGAAAGATGACATTTTTTATGACCTCCAAGGGATGGAGGAGACCACTGTAGCACAGAGGTTAGCATGTCCGCCTTTGACGCTGAACGTTTGGGTTCGAATTCTGGAGAAACGATCAGAAACAAGTAAAAAGGCGTTGAGTTCGGCCGGGCCAACCTTTGGTACCCACCACCTTGGGTATATATGTAAACCACCTTCCATCAAAATACGGTGAAATTTGCATACCATATGTCCCAAATATGTTCCGATTTGGACCAAATACTAATAAGTACAAGTCATTGTTCCATTGTGTATAACAAAATATTGGTCTTTTTAGTAGCTATATCGAAAAATAAACCGATCAGAACCACATACGACACAGATGTCGAAAAGCCTAACATAAGTCACTGTGTCAAATTTCAGTGAAATCGGATTATAAATGCGCCTTTTATGGGGCCAAGACTTTAAATCGAGAGATCGGTCTACAGCTATATCCAAATCTGCACCGCCTTTGGCCAAGTTGCAGAAAAATGTCGAAGAGTCTAACGCAACGCACTGTCCCAAATTTCAGCAAAATCGGGCAATAAATGCGCTTGTTACGGCCCCAAAACCAAAAACCGAAAGATCGGTCTATATGGCAGCTATATCCAAATCTGGACCGATCTGTACAATATTGGAAAAGTATGTCAAGGGGGCATAACTTAACTCACTGTCCCAAATTTGGGCGACATCGTACAATAAATGCGCCTCTAATGGACCCAAAACCTTAAATCGAGAGTTTGGTATATATGGCAGCTATATCCAAATCTGGACCGATCTGGGCCCAATTGACGAAAGATGTCGAAGGGCCTAATACAACTCACTGTCTTAGATTTCAGCAAAATCGGATAATAAATGTGGCTTTCATGGACTTAAGACCCTAAATCGGAGGGTCGGTCTATATGGCAGCTATATCCAAATCTGAACCGATCTGAGCCGAATTGATGAAGGATGTCGAAGGGCCTAACACAACTCACTGTCCTAAATATCAGCAAAATCGGATAATAAATGTGGCTTTTATGGGCCTAAGACCCTAACTCGAAGGATCGGTCTATATGGCAGCTACATCCAAATCTAGACCAATCTGACCCAAATTGACGAAGGATGTCAAAGGGTCCAACACAATTCACAATCTTAAATTTCAGCAAAATCTGATAATAAATGTGGCTTTCATGGGCTTAAGACACTAAATCGGAGGATCGGTCTATATGGCAGCTATATCCAAATCTGAACCCATCTGAGCCAAATTGATGAAGGATGTCGATGGGCCTAACACAACTCACTGTCCCGAATTTCATTAAAATCGGATAATAAATGTGGCTTTTGTGGGCTTAAGACACTAAATCGGAGGATCGGTCTATATGGCAGCTATATCCAAATCTGAACCCATCTGAGCCAAATAGACGAAGGATGTCAAAGGGTCCAACACAATTCACAGTCTTAAATTTTAGCAAAATCGGATAAAAAATGTGGCTTTTATGGGCTTAAGACACTAAACCGGAGGATCGGTCTATATGGCAGCTATATCCAAATCTGGACCGATCTGGGCCAAATTGACGAAGAGTATCGAAGGGCCTCACACAATTCACTGTCCCAAATTTCAGCAAAATCAGATAATAAATGTGGCTTTTATGGGCCTAAGACCCTAAATCGGAGGATCGGTCTATATGGCAGCTATATCCAAATCTTGACCGATCTGGGCCATTTGAAGAAGAATGTCGGAGAGCCTGACACAACTCACTGTTCCAAATTTCAGCAAAATCGGATAATAAATGTGGCTTTTATGGGCCTAAGACCCTAAATCGGCGGATCGGTTTATATGGGGGCTATATCAATATATAGTCCGATTTAGCCCATCTTCGAACTTAATCGGCTTATAAACAACAAGTAAAAGCGTGCTAAGTTCGGCCGGGCCGAATCTTATATACCCTCCACCATGGATCGCATTTGTCGAGTTCTTTTCTCGGCATCTCTTCTTAGGCAAAAAAGGATATAAGAAAAGAGTTGCTCTGCTATTAAAACGATATCAAGATATGGTCCGGTTCGGACCACAATTAAATTATATGTTGTAGACCTGTGTAAAATGTCAGCCAATTCGTATAAAAATTGCGCCCATTGGGGCTCACGAAGTAAAATAGAGAGAACGATTTATATGGGATCTGTATCGGGCTATAGACCGATTCAGACCATAATAAACACGTTTGTTGATGGTCATGAGAGGATCCGTCGTACAAAATTTCAGGCATATCGGATAATAATTGCGACCTCTAGGGGTCAAGAAGTCAAGATCCCAGATCGGTTTATATGGCAGCTATATCAGGTTATGAACCGATTTGAACCTTATTTGACACAGTTGTTGAAAGTAAAAATAAAATACGTCATGCAAAATTTCAGCCAAATCGGATAGGAATTGCGCCCTCTAAAAGCTCAAGAAGTCAAATCCCCAGATCTGTTTATATGACAGCTATATCAGGTTATGGACCGATTTCAACCATACTTGGCACAGTTGTTGGGTATCGTAACAAAACACGTCGTGCGAAATTCCATTCCATTCGGATAAAAATTGCGCCCTCTAGAGGCTCAAGAAGTCAAGACCCCAGATCGGTTTATATGGCAGCTATATCAGGTTATGGGCCGATTTCAACCATACTTGGCACAGTTGTTGGATATAATAACAAAACACATCGTGCAAAATTTCATTTCAATCGGATAAGAATTGCGCACTCTAGAGGCTCAAGAAGTCAAGACCCAAGATCGGTTTATATGGCAGCTATATCAGGTTATGGACCGATTTGAACCATACTTGGCACAGTTGTTGGATATCATAACAAAACACGTCGTGCACAATTTCATTCTGATCGGATAAGAATTGCGCACGCTAGAGGCTCAAGAAGTCAAGACCCAAGATCGGTTTATATGGCAGCTATATCAGGTTATGGACCGATTTGAATCATACTTGGCACAGTTGTTGGATATTATAGCAAAACACGTCGTGCAAAATTTCATGCCAATCGGATAAGAATTGCGCACTCTAGAGGCTCAAGAAGTCAAGACCCAAGATCGGTTAATATGGCAGCTATATCAAAACATGGACCGATATGGCCCATTTACAATACCAACCGACCTACACTAATAATAAGTATTTGTGCAAAATTTCAAGCGGTTAGCTTTACTCCTTCGGAAGTTAGCGTGCTTTCGACAGACAGACGGACGGACGGACGGACGGACGGACGGACAGACGGACGGACGGACGGACAGACGGACGGACATGGCTAGATCGACATAAAATGTCACGACGATCAATAATATATATACTTTATGGGGTCTCAGACGAATATTTCGAGTAGTTACAAACAGAATGACGAAATTAGTATACCCCCCATCTTATGGTGGAGGGTATAAAAATGAATCTGTGCAAAGTTTTTGCTCAATATCTCTATTTTTGAAGACTGTAGCGTGATTTCAACAGACAGACGGACGGACATGTCTAGATCGTCTGAGATTTTTACGCTGATCAAGAATATATATACTTTATAGGGTCGGAAATGGATATTTCGATGTGTTGCAAACGAATTGACAAAATGAATATAGGCTTATCCTTCGGTGGTGGGTATAAAAATTGAGAGCGGTGGTTTTCCCCTCCTAATGCTGACAACATTTGTGAGGTACTATGCCATGTAAAACTTTTCTCTAAAGAGGTGCCACACTGCGGCACGCTGTGAGATATGTGAGAAGTTTGCCCCTGTTCCTTTGTGGAATGGTCTTGGGCAAATTTTGCCATTTGCAATTTGCATATATCTTTCATCTAATACGGATAACCTGAGCCTGTAGAAGCCACAAGTTTGATCCGATCTGTACAAAATTTGGCATGAGGTGTTTTAGTTGACGTCCTCAAATTTCGTAAAAATCGGACCAGATTTAGATATAGCACCCATACATATCTTTCATAGGATATGGCCTTTCAAGGCTGAAGAAGTCACAATTTTGGTCCGATCTTTACAAAGTTAAGTAAGAGGTGTTTTATTTGACTTTTATTTTGCTTTTAAACTTGTAGTAGCCACAGTTTTAGTCCGATCTGTACAAAATTTAGCGTGGGGTGTTTTATTCGACGTCCTCATGTGTGTGCAAAATTTTGTCAAAATCGGTCAAGATTTAGATATAGCTCCGTCATATATCTTTCATCCGATATGGCTATTTAAGACTTTAGAAGCCACAGTATTTGTCCGATCTTTACAATATTTAGAACGAAACATTTTATTTAACATCCCAATACGTGTGCAAAATTTCATCAAATTCGGTCCAGATTTGGATATATGTCGGAGTTTTAGAAGCCACAGTGTTTGTCCGACATTTACAAAATTTAGCACGAAACATTTTGTTTAACGTCCCAATGCGTGTGCCAAATTTCATCAAAGTTCTAGGTGATGTAGGGTATTATATAGTCGGCCCCACACGACTTTTTTCTTTCCTTACTGGTTTTTAGTTTCTGCTTATGAAGAGAAACCACCCAAAGAACTTGGATACCATCCAAGAACTAGGATACCATCCAAGAACTTGGATACCATCCAAGAACTTCAGAAAAGCGATTCATAGTGAAGGGTATATAAGATTCGGCCCGACCGAACTTAACACGCTTTTACTTGCTTTTTACACCCATCACCATATTATATGGTGGTAGGTATATCGAAATATCGATTTCTGACCCCAAATGGATCGTCGTAAAATCGTTAAACGGTTTAACGATGTCCGTGTGTCTTCCCGCACGCCCGTGTCCGTCAGTTGTAATCACGCTATAATCTTTAAAAATTTAAATATTGAGTTGAAATTTTGCACAGACTCGTATTACTTGTATACGCAGGTAAGTTCTTGAATGGGCCTCACCGGACTATATTTGGATATAGCTGCCATATAGACCGATCTGGCGATTTAGGATCTTAAGTTTATAGCAGGAGCATTTATTACCCGATTTCTCTGAAATTTGGCACAGTGAGTTTTATTAGGCCCGCCGATATATGAACCGGAAATGGTCGAGATCGGAACATACTTGGGTATATATGAATCTGCCGATTCTGGGTCTATAACAGGCCTATAACAGGTGCATTTTTTACCCGACATCGCTGAAATTTGAAATAGTGAGTTATATCAAGACTCTCAACATTGGCCCGAAAATGGTTTAAATCTGGCTTTATTTGGATATAGCTGCAATAAAGACCGATACTCACCTTTGGGGTCTAAAGACTATAAAGAGCGCATTTATTCTCCGATTTTGCTGAAATTTGAAACCGTGCGCTCATTTGAGATTCCCGACGTGCAACCCAAATATGGTCCAGATCGGACCATATTTAGATATAAAATTCGCCATAGGAAGTGGGTATATTAATTACGTCATTTAGTTTGTAACCGCTCGAAATATTCTTTTAGGATCCCATAAAGAATATATATTCTTGATCGTCACGACATTTTAAGTCGATCTAGCAATAACCGTCCGTCTGTCTGTCGAAAGCATGGTAAGCTTCGCAATAGGAAAGCTAGTCACTTCAAGTTTTGCATAAATATTTCCAATTAGTTGAGGTCGGTTGAGGTTGGTTGGGGTTGTAAATGGGCTGTATCGGTCTAAGTTTTGATATAGCTGTAATATAAACCGATCTTGGGTCTTAACTTTTTCAGCAACTAAAAGTCACAATTCTTATCCGATTTGGCTGAAATTTGGCGTAAGGTGTTTTGCTTTGACTTCCAAAAACTGTGCTAAGTATGGATCTTAACCCCTTGAGCCACTAGACGGCGAAATTCTTATCTGATTTGTCTGAAATTTTGCATGATATACATAACCTGATGTAGCTGCCATATAAACCTGGGATTTGGACGTCTTAGGCCTTTAGAGAGTGCAATTCTTATCCCATTTTGATGAAATTTTGCATGAAGTGCTTTGTTATATTTTCCAACAACTGTACAAAACCTGATATAGCTGCCATATAAACCGACCTTGGATCTTGACTTCCTGAGCCACTATAGGGCGCAATTCTCATCCGATTTGGCTGAAATTGTGCATGAAGTGTTTTCAATTCAATTCGGTCCATAACATGAATAGTTGCCATATAAACCGTTCTTGATTCTTGAATTGTTGAGCCACTAGAAGGCGCAATTCGTACCCGATTTGGCTGAAATTTTGTACAACGGCTTCTCCCTTGACCTTTAACATGCGAATCCATTATGGTCTGCACCGATCTATAGCCTGATACAACTCCTATATAAAACGATCTCCCGATTATGTTTTTGAGCTCCTACAAGGCGCAATTCTTATCCGAATGGACTGAAAAATGACCTATTGCCTTCTATTATGGTCTTCAACATTCAATTCATTTATGGTCCGAATCGGAATATAACTTGATAAAGCTCCAATAGCATAACAATTCTTATCCATTATTCTTTGTTTTCCTAAAAAGAGATACCGCATAAAGAACTCGACAAATGCGATCCATAATGGAGAGTATATAAATTCGGCCCGGCCGAACTTAGCACCCCACTATAGAATGGGGTTATACCAATCTAGTCATGCCGTTTGTAACACCTTGTGGTTGACCTGCAACCCCATAAAGTATACATATCGAAATGACGATAGCGGTCGAACGTGTAAAGCTAGCCACTTGAAATTTTGCATGGATACTCCTTTGTCGGTTTAGATTTGGATATAGCTCGCATACAAACTGATACCTCGATTTGTCTTCTTGAGCCCCAAGAAGCTTCAATCTTCAACCGATTTGGCTGAACTTTGGAACAAAGATTTTTGTTATGACTTCCAGCATCCATGCCAAGTATTATTCGAATCGGTCTATAAACAGATATAGCCCCCTTATAAACCGATTGTCGGTTTTGTCTTCTTGAGACCCTAGAAGATTCAATTTTCATCAGATTTGACACAAGGAGTTGTGTTATGACTTTCTAAGATTTGACTTCTTGAGTGTCTAAAAGCCTAAATTTTTGCCTGCTTTGGTTAAAATCTGACCCTAAAACATACCTTATGACTTGCAACATTAGTGCCAAGTTTTATCTGAATCAGTCAGCCCCCCTTGGTAACGATATGACTTCTTGAGACCATTGAAGCCTCAATCAATTCCCAATTCTCAGTTAATAAGGATAATTTTTTGGCGAAATCCATGATGTTAGGTAACCCAGATTCGGCCCGGCCGCACTTAGCTCATTATTACTTGTTTCTTTCTAATTTTGTGTATTGAACGACATTTTGCAATTTTAGTGTGTCAGCTTAGTTGGTACATATAGTATGGGCGTATGAATTTTGGCTGCAGTGGGAGACTACATTTTTCACTATTCTTGGCGAAGTCTTTAGTTGGCTTATAATATAACTCTCTCATAAATTTTATGTTGACAGAAATCTTTTGAAAGAAATCAATGGCCCCTATATTTTCTCCCCCACTTAAATGCACTCATAAATCGTAAATTCTGCGAGAAAGTATGGTAGGGCAACGGCAATTGCCTATGCCTTCAGGAAATAAAATATCAAAATATAGGCTACTCAAGAAAATTCTATAGAAACACATTAAAAGAGTGTCTCTAATGTTGAAAGAAAAAGTGTTACACACAAAAGCCGACCAACATTTAAAATTCAGTATGAAGTGTAAGGAAAATGAAATGACATGGGAAAAATTACAAGACTTTGATGAAATACTTAGCGACCATGTGTCCAAAAGAAAGTTTCATAGTAGTAGGGCTACTGATATACCACAGGAATACGAACGCAGGTGCCTACCACCATGGCCCAAACCTGTGAGGCGCAAGGTGAATACAACACACATGTAGTAACCTAAACATTAGTACCAATTTGATCCCATTTATTTGGACTAGTTCACCTCCTTGCTGAGAAGCTAAGCACTACCTTAAACTCCTCCCGATCTATGGGTCACGGCACCCGGTTGAAAACGCAACTCCACGCCGAGCATTATTAATCCGCCCCATGCCACTTTGGACATACAACTAAGCCAGTAATCGGCTTGTTGTGCGCTCTAAAAAAGTAACCTAGAAAAAGAAAATCTAAGTTAGGAATACCGTGCTACTTACAAAATCCTAAATTGTTTTCTATGCCACTCTCCTAAGTTGGTTTATGTCTGGTATAGTGTCCCCACCTAAGAGCCAAAGGAAATGCTCAAACGTCTCATCATCTTCCCCGCATGCTCTACACATGCTACAACTTGCCCCATCGATTTTACACAAGTGAGCTTGTAGTCCTATGTGTCCCGTCATGATATCAAAAGCTATACTGACC
The DNA here is from genome assembly GCF_963082655.1 of Stomoxys calcitrans. Lineage (NCBI taxonomy): Eukaryota > Metazoa > Arthropoda > Insecta > Diptera > Muscidae > Stomoxys > Stomoxys calcitrans. Next base: position 28,087 of record NW_026739323.1, read on the forward strand.
TCTTTCTTACTTCTCACGATCTGGAAAGGATTTTCGACCTACGGACCGTTTCGCTGTTCCACCGGATTGCATGCGCCATCATCGCCCACCCCCTTAACTCAGACTGCATCGACTCGAAAGGCTTTCTTTTAACAAAGATTATTGACGACAGTTCTCTGGCCTTCACCGCCAAATCATCTGCCCTTTCATTTCCCCTTACACCGTTATGACCCGGCACCCAAACGATGCATATTTTGCCATCCTCAGAAAAAGCGTTAATCTCCTTCTTACATTGCAAGACTGTTCGTGACCTTACCGTCCTGCTTGTTTTTGCCCTAATGGCAATTTTACTATCCGTAAAGATGTTAGATGTTCACGTCCTCGCGTTAGCACCACACTACTTCATGCATTCCGTGATTGCCCGGATCTCCGCCTGCAGGACCGTATTATGGTCAGGCAGTCTAAAACAGATCTCAGTCCCTGGGTTCTCAATGTGGTCCCCCAGGCCCGCTCTGTCCTCTAACTTTAATTCATCCGTGTAACATGATCTTCCAGATGGCAATACTAGGGTTCCGTCAATCCGAGACTGTGTCGATGGCAGTAGTGCCTCGCACTCGACTTCTAGGTTCATCTCAGGTATCCGATCGGAAATCTCTACCCTTCCTTTCAGGGTTTCTATCGTCGCCTCGATTATACCGCGATGGTATGAGCTGCTGCCATTCTTAATCCATTCTCCCATCGCTTTAAATTTTATAGCCGTAGTGGCTGCCTCACACTTAATCTGTATGTGAATGGGTCGGATATCTAAAATAGTCTAGAGGGCGTGGTCCTCATCGCTCCGCCTAAACGAAGACAACATATTCTCTGAAACAATACAACGGTATTGTCCTTATGTTGCACTTTTTCTCCATAGAAGTCCTTCTAACTAAAGGGTCTAATCACGATCCTGTAGAGCCAGTGGACCACGTTACTCCCCACTCTGGCCTCAAAATTGTCAAACTGGAACCGAAATTCCAGGCGCTCCTGACACCAGTGGTACCAGTTTCAAGTCTCCAGTCAGACTTCGTAGCCGTAAAAGACTACTATTTGTTAAACCCCAAATATTTCCGAACTGGTCATCTTAGAAAAAGGGAAAACGCTCCAAGCCGCTGGTTATAACCAGCAAACGAAGTATGCAGAAAAACAATATGGACCCGGACGATATATACAAACAAAAGCAGGACATGGCAGCCCTCAAGGGCTACACAACTTCAAGCAACTCCAACATGGAATTCAACTATTGGGTTGCCCAAAAAGTAATTGCGGATTTTTTAAAAGAAAGTAAATGCATTTTTATTAAAACTTAGAATGAACTTTAATCAAATATACTTTTTTTTACACTTTTTTTTCTAAAGCAAGCTAAAAGTAACAACTGATAACTGACAGAAGAAAGAATGCAATTACCGAGTCACAAGCTGTGATAAAATTTGTCAACGCCGACTATATGAAAAATCCGCAATTACTTTTTGGGCAACCCAATATTAGCGCGGTTACACCGTAGCACCGCCATGTTAATGTTGAGGCGTTTGGTCCAAGGCAAGTGCCTAGCCATGTCATACGAAGCACAAAATCACTCGGTCGAGTCAGTACCACCTCGTTATGGATACCTAGCTTGTATTCATGCCTCCACTAAGTCACGTATGTCTCTTACTAAATACCTCCCGGGAAAAGGTAGCCAACCTTGCAACAGTCATATCGTCTTTATGGGACCTACTGAAATCGCACCCTGAATACCACCTCGCTAATCCCCATAAATCGCTAAAATCTGCATAGTGCGGACATACTGTCAGTACATGCCTCCAGTACTCAGGTCTCTCACGGTGGCGCAAATCAGTCGCGCACTAGTTCCTCTGATGCAGAACAGTATTAAAAGAGCCATGTTAGGTCAGTATGAAACCAAGACTAATGCAGAAGCTAAAGTTCGGGCGATTCCGTACGAACGTCACTTCGCGACTAAATTTGTAAGCCACTCAACCATTGCCACTGTTCGTCCATCTGGTGTCTACTTATCATTAAAACGCTCCAAAGGAAGCGCCTTGAGCCGCCAAATATCGCCATATGTCTGCATAGTAGCAGTGAGCCAATCCGCTATGGAATTCCCTTTCAGACATAACCACCCACTAACATGAGAGGATCTACTTTCGTCTAAGGACTGTCGCAGCAATTTCATGCCACACGGGTCTCCACTAGTTGCGCAAGCAACAAATAGACCAGCATATATGGATAGAGTAACGCGACGACTAAGACTCTAATCATTTCTGAAAACACACTCGACCTTTCCGGTTACTCCAGTCATCTTCATATTCACCAAATTCAAATAGTCCATTCTCTCTGATACAGTAACTACCAAATATTAAACTAGCGCCAACGAGTAGCGGTTTTTTACTGGTCGACATTAACGCCAACACGCTCACTGCGAGTTTCCGGAGCAAGTCTGCAACTGCTTCAACCAGATTATCCGCATATTCATTGGTTCTAAAGGACTCTGCAAGACGTCCATATACATGGACCACAGATGAATCCCTGAGGGCTGCCATGCTCAATATCCTTCAATACTGTAGCGTACTCTTGATTAAAAGTAATCAAACGCGCCCTTGAAATGCCTTTGACATATATGCCAAAGACATATTTGGGGTTAGACTCGCTCACACCGTTCTGCACATAGATCCAGGCATACACAGTGCTCTTTTCCTCCTGAAAACCGAACTTATACAGAAAGCTTCGGTATGAAAAACCTAATAATTTGCGATTACACATCAATTAATTCAGATAAGACAACAATGACTAGAGGGCTTTAAGTGGAACGTCTTAGAAGAGAAAAATGTTCTCAAGAGATTTAATGGCTGTCAGAGAATATATTTATAACAATCGTTGATAGGACAAAATATCTTATCCATCCTCACTCCTTTTATTGCAAGTATTTCTTGCTAATTCACACTAGAATGATATTCAGAGTGCACCCTAGAGTCAATAAAGCCGTCCAGTCTAGAATCCCCCCCCCCCCCCCCCCACATCCTTACATGGAAGGTACCTTCAAATACCAGATTCATTGTAGCTCAAATGTGCTTCATCAGTTTTTATGGTATACTAATTCTGTGGAAAAAATGTTCTAAACTATATATATATAACACAGTGCCAGTAGCAGCTGCTAGACCAACCAGAAAGCTCTCTTATCCTTGTAACAGTGCTACATGAGTCCATCTGATGAAGTGTCATAATTGCGAATGTGATAGACAAACAAGTCTAGCTTTCGATCAGGCTGAACTCTCTGAATAGTGGTGCTCCTTTAAAGCGTCGTCCCGCAGACCACAACGCGATATAGCACTATATGTCTTACAACTCCAGTATAAGCCCAATGCATGAGACACAGTTTTGTCTCTAAATGACCATCCTATGACTATCTTGCAGGTATATAAGGCAAGAGTTGTCTTTCTCGGCCTTTCCAAAATCTTGGATTTTAAAGTTAAAATTCCTGTCGCCAAAAACTTCCAGACATTTTGCGCTTCCATTAAAAAACAACATTCTCTTCTCCCAAAAAGTCAGGTGTCACCGTGGGTATCTTGAATCTCCTGCTGAAAATAACAACTTCTGTCTTGGGCGGTTTAGCGCCTAGACCATTTCCGGAGGATAGGATTTTCCGTAGCCTTGAGGCCTTGCATGTAGTTTCAATAGAGCAGCCGAACTCCATACAATATTTGTTCTAAGTCGTTTACAGCTCGCCCTTAAATTTTCAGCCTTATAGAAGTCCCAATACTGCGGTATGCCTTACTCAATATTTTTCTGCATCATATACTTGACCACGGTAGCGCAGATATTAGCATGTCCGCCTAAGACGCTGCACGCCTGGGTTTAAATACTGGCGAGACCATCATAAAATTTTCAGCGGTGGTTCTCCCCTCCTAATGCTGGCGACATTTGTGAGGTACTATGCCATGTAAAAACTTCTCCTGAAAAGAGGTGGCGCACTGCGGCACGACGTACGGACTTGGCTATAAAAAGGAGTCCCCTTATCATTGAGCTCAAACTTGAATGGGACTGTACTCGTTCGATTATGAAAAGTTTTCCCCAGTTCCTTAATGGAATTTTCATGGGCAAATAAGCATTTTGCATCCTCAGAATAAGCAGTTCTACGCACCACCATGGCAGTCGTTGGTTGGCCCTTAGTTTGATCTAGGACATGCGGACTTATGAGAGATTTTAAAAATTTGCCATTATCATTCAATATCAATATGCACGGTTAAAAGAATATTTTGTGTTATTTTCAATAAGATTCGATTTCAGATATTACAACATATAACTGGCCTTAAAATGTTTACGAGTTCATTGCTTCCTTTATAGCCCATGCTTTTTCTCGCAGTGTACGCTTGCACTATTTCGGAAAAATGCACAATGATATCTTCACAACATGAGAATCTTTACAAAACGAGAGTGAATGAACAGAACTTGTCGAAAGAAATTCATTCATGTTAAATCAACATGACATCAATTGAAAATTTACATCCATCTGCAAGGATACAACACTTATGTAAGTAGGGACACATAGAGATGTATATCCTACAGAAAACACATGTTCAAATGCATACTCTCTTATGCATAATGAAAAAAAAAACGATGATTGTCAAAGAAAAACTACATGCAGAAATTCCTTGGTGCTACTATGTGTGTGTTAGCTCCCATCCAACAAATTTCGGCAGGCATAAGATGTTGAATAAATACACGGAAGACAAAAAGACATATGATCGATATGTGCCAAGCAAAATTGAGAAAAATCTTGGCTATATGCAACATCTATTTCAAGCGACTCGGTAATGAGTAATGAACGCCATATATCCTGTAAGAAAGGGTTCAAATTCCTTCAATCAATCAATGAAATGAAAACCTTTTCCTTAAAGGAACTTTCAAGCAGCCTTAAAGAGATTAAACAAGTAACAATTAAAAGTGAGCTATGTTCGGCTGGGCCGAATCTTATATACCCTCCATCATGGATCGCATTTGTCAAGTTCTTTGGCCGATATCTCTTTATGGGCAAACAAAGGATAATGGATAAGAATTGCTATGCTATTTCAGCTACACCAAGTTATTAACCGATTGGGATCATACTTGGTTTGGCTATTGGAAACAAAAGTGGAATTCATTGTGCAAAATGTCAAATCGGATAAGAATTGAGCGCTATAGTGTCTCAAGAAATGGTATTGGGAGATCTGTTTATATGGGAGCTATATCAGGTTATGGACAGATTTAAGTCATATTAAACATGTTTGTTAAAGGTCATACAAGAAGTCGTAGTGCAAAATTTCAGCCAAATCGGCTAACAATTGCCCCCTCAAGAGGCTCACGGGGTCAAGATCCGAAATCGGTTTTTATTGGAGCTATGTCAGGTTTTGAACCGATTCGAGCCATACTTGGTACAGTTGTTGATGATCAAATCAAAATACTTCACGTAAAATTTCGGATTGTAATTGCGCGCTCTGGAGGATCACGAAGTCTAGGTCCGAGATCGGATTATATGGAAACCGTAACATGTTATGAACCAATTTGAACCATACTTGGCGCAGTTGTTAGAAGTCAGAACAAAACACTTCATTTAAAAATTCATTCAAATCGTATAATAGTTGCGTCCTCTTGCGGTTCAGGAAATCAAGTTCTGAAATCGGTTTATATGGGAGCTATATAGGTTATGAACCATTTTCGACCATACTTGGCACACTCACTAATGTCAAACCACAAACATTTCATGCTAATTTTCAGCCAAATCGGATAATAATTGCGCCCTTTAGCGACTCAAGAAGTCAAGGTCCGAGTTCGGTTTATATGGGAGCTATATAAGGTTGTGAACCGATTTCCACCATACTTGTTGAAAGTTAAAATAAAATACTTGGTGCAAAAATTCAGCCAAATCGGATAAGAATTGCGCTTTCTCGAGGCACAAGAAGTCAAGATCCGATATCGGTTTATATGGTATATAACCGACCGACCTGCACTAACAAGAAATAGTTATGCAACATTTCAAGCACCTAGCTTTACCCCGTGCGTGCTTTCGACAGAAAGACAATACAGACGGACAGATGGACAGCCATGACTAAATCGACTCCGAATGTCAAGACGATCAAGAATATATATACTTTGTTGGGTCTCCGATTAATATTTCGATGTGTTATAAACGGAATGATTAGATTAGTATTCCCTCATTCTAAGGTGATGAGTATAAACAATTAAAAGTGTGCTAAGTTCGGCCGGGCCGAATCTTGGGGACCCACCACTATAGATTCTGTGAAAATATGGGAGCTATATCTAGTTATAGACCGATTTGGACCGTACTTGGAGCAGAACACTATATGCAAAATTTCAGTCAAATCGGATGAAAATCGCGGCTTGTAAGGGCTCAGGCAGTCAAATCGGTGGATCGGTTTATATGGGAGCTACATCATGATCTTGACCGATTTGAACTGTACTTGGCACAGTTGTTGGAAGTCATAACAGAACACAATATGCAAAATTTCAGTCAAATCGAATGAAAATCGCGGCTTGTAAGGGCTCAGAAAGTAAAATCGGGAGAATGGTTTATATGGGAGCTATATCAGGTTAAAGACCGATTTGGACTTTACTTAGCACAGTTGTGGGAAGTCATAACAGAACACCATATACAAAATTTCAGCCAAATCGGATTAAAATTGTGGCTTCCAGGGGCTCAAGATGTCAAATCGGGAGATCGGTTTATATAGAATCTATATTAGGTTATACACAGATTTGGACCGTACTTAGCTCCGTTGTTGGAGGTCATAATAGAACACTGTGTGCAAAACTTCAGCCATATTGGATGATAATTGAGGGTTCCAGGGGCTCAAGCAGTCAAATAAGGAGATCGGATTATATGGGGCTACATCAGGTTCTGAGCCGATTTGGACCGTATTTGGGTCATAATGTAATGTTGGGAGTCATAATGTAAAACCATGTGCAAAATTTCAGCCACATCGGACCAAAATTGTGGGTTCCATGGGCTCAAAAACTCAAAAACTCAAATCGGGTGATAGGTTTATATGGGAGCTATGTCCAAATTTTAACAGATATGGCCCAATAGCAGCTATGTCTATATGTAGTCCGATCTCCACCATATTCAGGTAGGCTATATGTCTAACACCAATTATTGTACCAAATTCATCTGTTAAAAAATTCACTCTTTATGGGCACTTATATCCAAATGGGACAGCTATATCCCAATATAGACCAATCTGAACCATATGAACATGATTACCGTAGAGGCTAACACAACGCACTGTGCCAAATATAGCCAGATTTTTTTCAGCAAAAACTGTTATGTTAATTCGTCTTTTATGGGTCTAATACCTTACAACGGGAGATCGGTATATATGGCAGCTACCTCCAAATCTGCACAGTATTGGATAGGGATGTCGAGGTACCTAACACTACTCGCTGTACCAAATTTCTGCGAAATTGGACTATGAATATATGCTTTTTATGGGCCTTAAATCTTACATCGGGAGATGGGTCTTTATGGCAGCTATATCCAAATCGGAACCGATCTACGCTGAATTAAGCAAAGTTATTGACGGGCCTAATACAACTCGCTGTACCAAATTTCAACGAAATCGGACAATAAATACCATTTATGGGCCTAAGATCTTTTATCGATAGATCGGTCTGTATGCCAGCTATATCTAAATCTGATAAAGTACGATTCCCATAATCGAACTTTACCTGCCCAAGGACAAAACAAGAATCTGGCAACAAATTGCGGCTTGTAAGGACTCAAGACGTCAAATAGGCAGATCGGTTTATATGGGAGCTATACCAGGTTAAAGACCGATTTGGACTTTACTTAGCACAGTTTTTGTAAGTAGTAACAGAACACCGCATGCAAATCGTCCGTCAAATCGGGAAAAATTGCGGCTTGTAAGGGCTCAAGAAGGCAAATCGTGAGATCGATTTATACGTTAGCTTTATCAAGTAATAGACCGATTAAAACCGTGCTTGGCACAGTAATTGGAAGTCATAACGGAACAATATCTCCAAAATTTTACCCAATTAGGACAATAATGCAATTCGTGAGATCGGTTTATAGGGGGGCCTTATCAAGTTATAGACCTATTTGGACCGTTCTTGTAGCGCTAAAGATTTCGTAAACTCAACATTTTTTTAAAAGTATAGAAAATGTAAGGACGCGAAAAGAATAATGGGCGTTGTGTCGCCATTTTTCTGTGCCTTATGACCCCTATATGGGCGGTCTTAACGCCCAATGTCACTGTGGGCTTTATGGCAGCTCAAAGCTCAAAATTGATTTTAGACCTTATGAACGTTGGGCGTTATGAAAGACTGACGGATCGGGCTAGATCGTCTTAGAGATTTAAGACGATTAAGAATAAATATACTTTATAGGGTCGGAAATGAATGTTTTGATGTGTTCCAAACGGAATGACAAAATGAAAACACTCCAATACTTCAGTGGTGGGTATAAAAATACAAAGGTTTAAGAATAGCCAATCATTTGAAGATTTTAACTTCCTAAAAGGAAAAGATGTACACCATCTGTATCTGTTACTATTTTAATCGTTTTCCCCAAATTTTCCCCTAAATTAAGAATAAACTGCAATCATCTTAAAGTGCTGCATGGAAATGCTGTATTTGCAATTAACTTACAATTGTAATGTTAAACCTGCATTATCCTGATTGTCAAATTTAATTAATGTTTGTCCTTCATTACGAAAGTGTACGACCGGAGTTAGGCATATTAAGCTTTGATTATGATCGAAATTAATAATAATATGTTTAGTCGAATTAATTGAGATTTACAGTCAGGCCTTTGATTGTAATTTATTATTCATTGGCCGTAATTATGTGGCCATAATCAGCAAACAATGTAAGTACAAATAGTACTGACACCAACAGCGATTACTAATTAATAATAATTTGCCCCAACTTATGCTTTGCTTATGAAATAGGATATTTTACCCCCAAAATGTATTAGTATAGAAATTCGGCTGTAAATCAAAGCACAGGAGTCTAAATTACAAAAAAAGAAAAAACACTAAAGAAAGTAGAACAAGTAAAATGGGTTAAACCCAGCGAGATCGAATCTTTTATGGATTGCGTGTATTAAGCAGCTTTTTTGTATGCAAAAATCTAAAAGAAATAATTACAGGTCTTATCAGAAGCTTACATCATATCCACCACATTGCGTTTAAAACACATCGTAATATCCATTTTCAAAGCTACACAAAAAAATGTTGGTCCAAAATTAAAATATTTTCCTTATTTGTAGGATTAAACAATGAAAACGAGCCAAAAACTAAAACTTTAAACTAATATTCAAATTAATTTTTTAAGACGTAGACCATCCGTTTGGAATTCCGATCTCTGATTGATTATTTTTATACCCACCACGTTGGGGGTATACTAATCTAGTCATTCCGTTTGTAGCGCCTAGAAATATTCGTCTAAGACCCCATAAAGTATATATTATCCGTCGGCCTGTCTGTGGAAATCACAATGATGGTCGAACGCGTAAAGCTAGCCGCTTGAAATTTTGCACAAATACTTAAGTTTGATGTAGGTAGAAGCCTTAAGGCTTCTGGGCGGTGGATATCTATGCACAAGATGATGATTTGGATGGTCTCCGCGATAACAGCCCAAAAGGCATTGCTTAGGCATTCTGACAGATCTAAATATTATTCCACTGCGTGTCACAAAGTTGACGAGACCACACTGCCGTTGCATAACTTACCACAGACCGGCCAATTGATTTGTACGTGCTGCCAGAAAGTGACTTGAGGACCTTGTTTCTGCTTTTGACCTAATCGCAAATTGCTGTGGCATATGGGGAGCATGTGTAAGAGCTGTCAAATCTGACTCCAAGTATTTTGGGACACTTGATGGTTGGAATCATTTTCCATCGACCATCACAGTTAGCTTAGTATTCACCTCACGCGTATTTGTAGTGAACAATGTGGCTGTAGATTTGGATGCAGATATCTTCAGATTTCTTGCAGCGAAATATGAGGCAAGTTCGTTGCGGTAGACGTTCAACCTATCGCAGATGTCATCAATGGATGGGGGGCATGATGCCATGATCGTACAATCGTCCGCATATTATACGATCTCTATACCGTCTGGTGGGGGTGGAATGGAGGATAGGTAGAAGTTATACAGTGCCGGAGACATCACTCCACCTTGGGGAACTCCCTGTTTCACTCTACGGTGCTTCGACTTCTTATCCCTAAATTCCACAAATGACTGGCGACCACACAGATAATTCGCGACCCAGCGTTTCAGGCATGGCTGGAGGGACATGTTGGCGATGTCCTAAAATAATTTGGCATGGCTGACCATGGCTGTCGAATGCCTTCGATAGGTCCAGTGCCACGAAAACCGTAATATCACATGGCCTGGGCTGATTAAAGTCACGGCAAATGTGTACGGTGATGGCATGCAAAGCATTTGCTGTGCAATGCTGTCTTCGAAATCCATGTTGATGCTCGGCATCCATGTTGTTGGAAATTCTCCAGCGAGGCTCGGGAGGAGTAATGCCTCAAGTGTCTTTGCCACCAGTGAGAGAAGGGAGATCGGTCTGTAAGACTCCCCCAAACTCGGGTACTTTCCAGGCTTCAGTAGCGGGATCACTCTGCCCATTTTCCAGACATCGGGAACTAAAAGAGTGTTCAAAGACAGGTTGAGGGCTGTAGTAAGGTACACATCTCCAGGTGAATCTAGATTCTTCAACATCAATGTAGAGATTCCGTCGGGGCCCAACGCCTTGAATAATTTGGCGCTAAGGACGACGTTCGTAACTTTGCCCATGGAAAATTGTGATGGCTGTTCATCGGCTCGGAGACAACGAATACGGCGAATGGCTCTCTTCCTAGCCCTGTCACTCTCGGGATGCACAATAAATTGACGGTTGAACAACTTGGCGCATCTCTTCGGTTTAGATACGGTTATTTCGCCAAAAAGACTGAGGTCCTGTCATCCCGTCTACCGAGGTTCGAGAGTGACTTAAAAGTAGACCACAGCTTGGTTACACCGGTGCCTAAGTTACATTGCTCCAAGTGATCCAGCCACAATTTTCGCTTATGTTCGTTGACTACCCTGTTTATTTCCAGATTCGGCACGCTGATTCTAGTATTAGTGGGGTCCATTCCACGAATCCTATCACGCTCGTCTGCGAGTACCACTGTCTGCGCCGGGAAATTCGGCCGCACTTGGGGTATTCGACCGGCTGGTATAAAGCGAGCGGCTGCTGCGTTAATGATGTCTGGGAATTTCCCCTCGACTACTAGTACATCCGAGTGGGGTGGCAGTTGACTGATTGCCGCGATTGGTATACTCTCTGAAGCCAGCCCAATTGGTCTTCTTCTCATTGATAAACGTCCGGCGCTCAGAAGTTATGAAGTCGGGTGGTCGATAGATAGTGAGAATAGAGAGGTGGTCTGTCCCCAAAGAGATGACGGCTTGCCACGATACGTCACTCAGGGGATCAGGGGATGCAATGGAAATGTCTGGCGAGCTACTGAACCTCCTTGTAATCCTAGTGGGGGCATCCTCATCCACCCTGCAAAACGTGAAGCTTTCAATCTGCTCTGCCAAAGCTATGCCACGCTAGTCGTTACCTAGGGGAGAATGCTATGAAGTGTGATGCGCATTAAAGTCCCCTAGAACCAGACGATTATGACCAGGTAGCAACCCACTTATGTCGGGGTTGTAAGCTTGGCCATTAATCGGGACATAGCTACCAAACGGCGGTACACGTTGTATAGCTTCATCTAGACAGTTCCAGAACTGACTGCTATCCCCATGCACTCAATGTAGAGGTCACTAGCGCCAGGCGCAGGCGAGATGGATCTATATTGCACGGAATGGTGTATCACGAAAGCCAATCCCCCACCTCCATTTATTGAGCGATCCTTACGTAGCACATTGTATCTGTGACAACTGTGCAAGCTGCAGGTGTTGGTCAGCTTTGTCTTATGGATCGCGGCGACCAATATATCTTTCCGACTCCTGAAATTCACAATCTCATCGATCTTGCCATGGAGCCCATTGCAGTTAAGCTACAAAAGCGATACATTTTCCGGCACTGGCCTGGCAATATTTGGGCAGGGATGCTGCCGATACGTATATTGCCGTACAGGAGAGGTCGGTGGGGTCACATAGTTCGACGATGAGGACGAGAAGATTGCTGGTTATGTTCGCACAGTACCAGTATGACTATACTCCCGTAGTGAAGTGAGGCCAGAGTAAGATCGGAAATGTACCCACTATATGCGCAGGTACCACCTCACCGACACCGACCGATGATGGAGGCGGTTCTGGCAAACCGAACAGGGCCCGGGGTTCTTTTCAATCCCGGCACGGACCAGAATCGTGCGGAGAAGGCTCTCCGGGATGTGCTTGGATGGCTTGGACCAGCAACACGACGTATAAGCGATTATCTTCGTACCATCTCTGCCGAGATCCATTTCATTAAACACGAGGTTCCATAGAATGGGCAAAATTTTTGCAAAATTTCAAGCGGTTAGCTTTACTTCTTCGAAAGTTTGCGTGCTTTCGACAGACAGACGGAGGGTCGGAGATGGCTTGATCGACTTAAAGTGTCATGACGATCATGAATATATATACATTTTATGGGGTCTTAGGCGAATATTTCGGCGAGTTACAAAATTAATGACGAAATAAGTATAACTAAGAAATTAGTATATCCCCATCCTATGGTGCAGGGTACAAAAATACAATACAATAACGTACTGCTACTGTGAGTTGGAGTTGTGGTATTTGTGGGGGATAGGAAACTTGTAAAAATGTGTTAAGTTCGGCCGTGCCGAATTTTAGGTAACCATCACCATGGATTCCGCCTAAAATTTTACCTACATTAACTTAGTTTGTATTCGAATTATTTTACGACAATCAAATTGGGAATATGTTACAGTTGCTATCGTCATATCAGGGAATTGGTATTTAAGGGCCAATATCGGTATATAAACCCATTCGGATCATATATGGCATAGACGCTGGAAGTCATAGCGAAATATTTGTACCATATTAGATGAAATCGGGAATCGGTTTATATGGAGGTATACCAGTTTATTGACCCATTCGAATCAAACTCGGCCACGATGTTGGAAGTAAGAAAAGAAGTCCTTGTGCCTAGTTTCAACCAAATCGAATGGAAACTGAGGCTTCTAGGGGCTCAAGAAATCAAAACCGTGAATCGGTTTTTATGGAGGCCACCGTAGTGCAGAGGTTAGCATGTCTGCCTATGACGCTGAACGCTTGTTTCCGAATCCTGGCGGGAAAAAACCAGCAAATATTTTCAGCGGTGGTTTTCCCCTCCTAATGATGGGAACATATGTGAGGTACTATGCCATGTAAATCTTCTCTCCAAAGAGGTGTCGCACTGCGGCACGCCGTTCGGTCTCGGCTATAAAAAGGAGACTCCTTATGATTGAGCTTAAACTTGAATCGAACTGCACTCATTGATATGTGAGAAGTTTGCCCCTGTTCCTTAGTGGAATATTCATGGACAACATTTGCCTTTGAATCGGTGTATATGGGAACTGTTCCAAATCCGAAAAGAATATGACTCATTTGCAATCCCCAATGACCTAGATCGATAAGAAGTATCTGTGGAAAATTCCAAGCGGATATCTTTATTCCCCACACGCTATCGCATTTCAACAGACAGACATTGCTAGATTGTCTCAGATTGTCAAGACGATCAAGAATATGTATACCTTTAGGGTCTCAGGTGAATATTTCGAGTTGATATTATCGTTACGAGTATACCACCATCCTATAGTGGTGGGAATAAAAAGTCAAGGTCTCAATATTGGGTAGAAATTTTTGCCCAAATATATTAAAACGTTTCATATATAACAAATAAATATTTGGAAAGGTAAAGACATACAGTAGGAGGCCCCCGTAGCGCAGAATCCTGGCGAGACCATCAGAAAAAAAAATTCAGCAGTGCTTATCTCCTCCTAATGCTGGCAACATTTGTGAGGTACTATGCCATATTAAACTTCTCTCCAAAGAGGTGTCGCACTGCAGCACGCCGTTCGGACTCGGCTATAAAAAGAGGGCCCCTTATCATTGAGCTTCAACTTGAATCGGAATACACTCATTGATATGTGAGAAGTTTGCCCCTGTTCCTTAGTGGAATGTTCATGGGCAAAATTTACAAATTTGCAAAGACTTGTTTTACAATAAAATGTCCAAGCTGAATTCAAAATATTAAGTTTGGCCGTATTATTTAAGTAAAACACAAATTGAGCTCAAAATGTCGGCAATCTAAATTTGTTAAAATAAATTGAAAATCGGATTAGATCTTCTCAAACAACATAATAAAAGACCAGCCTCAACAAAAAGTAACAACAAATTGTTAATCGAATTTTCCACACACACTAGCACCGGGTCTTCTAGGGTTCTGAAATGTTGCACATTATGTCAGATATAACCATGTTTTAAACTGCACATTTCGTGAAGATATTTTAAACCATTCAAAACTGCCAGACGCATTTCCACTAATTTGTTTTTCTATCACAAAAAAATTTCAGCGGTATTTATCTTTTCCTTATGTTGGCGACATTTGTGAATTACTGTGTTCTTGGAAGCCATATAAAAACTTTTCCTTAAAGAGGTGTGATAATGCGGCAGGCCGTTCGGACTCGGTTATAAAAAGGAGGTTATTTATCGCTGAGGTTGAAACTGAATCGGACAGTACTTGTTACCGCCACTGTCGATTTTATGTTATCGATTATTCTTAAATAGTTATTGCTATTAATTCTTGTGATTTGTTTATTGTTTGTCAAATTTTGTAAAAGGGAGAATGAAAAACTATTACTGGCGAAAAAGGCGCGGTGAAGAAGAGTGCACTGAAAGAGATAAGGAATTCATCTTTTATATCTTTGTGTTAACAAAGATACACAAAAGTTATTATATTCTTTTAAAAAATTTACAGGCGCTAAGTTTTCATACCAAAATGTTAGTATAAGAAATATGGTGATGTCGAATTTTGTTTTAAGTGCTCATTATTTCATGATTTGTAACTATTTAGGAATTTTAATACTCAAATATAAAACACCAATCTGGAAACCCTAACGAGTTTTGTATTTGGTGTTCAAAATCCAGTGGAATCTTGGCGTCCGGGAAATCCCAATAACATTTTAAAATTCATTTTGATACACCATTTGAGTACGTCCAAAGTCTCATCTCGGTATCAGCGAATCAAATCGTTAACCTAACCTCAAACCTTGGAAGAAGGAGCATCATCAACTGGCTAAAAAACCGTAAGTCCTAAATAATGGCTACATCTTCCTTACAGGGTCAACCACAAAACCAACAAAAAGAGCAACCCATAAATACACTACAAACTTGCCCAACATGTAACAAACCAACACGCTCATGCTGTATTAGTTGCAGCAAATGCCACAAACTCTTTCACTTCGAGTGTGCTCGTGTCACCAATATTTTGCAAATATATACCTGCTCATCATGTTCTCAAAGTTCTAGCCCAGCAAGTCCCACTCACTCTGTACGCAGTCATTTAAGCATTTCTTCCGATAAATCACTGAACCGCAGACAAAACTTGCTACTACAACGCCTTGAGGAAGAAAAACAGCTTGCGATTGAACGAGACCGCGAATTTTTGAATCGAAAATACCAAATATTAGAACAATTCGCAGACCACAGCGACAACGAAAGTTCCCTGGTAGATTCTGTTAGTGAGTGGCTAAATACTCAGCCTGCAGCATATTCCAACGACACCACACAAGATTTGTTTGCCAACCACTTCGATGAAAATACTTACCATAATTTACCAACTGCTAGCTCTAATGCTGCGTTTATAGACAATTACAATCCGTCATTAACAATTACTAATAGCGGCCATCAGACAGTAACACGACACCAACCAGATATAGCCCATAATATGTCGAGCAACACAGCTCGGCCCGCCTTCACATCTACACTCAACAATAATGCAACATTTATTAATAAGCCTTCATCCCAAAGTTCTCTTTTCCCCGCGAATTTGCGTGATAGCGTTCCACCATCATTTTTAAATACACCACAAAATCTCTCCAGCACTGATCTCACGTACCAGCAAATAAATGCCAGACAGACGGTTCCAAAAGATTTGCCAGCGTTTGGAGGAAACCCAACAGAATGGCCTTTGTTTAGTTCCACCTACGATTGGTCTACGGCAGTCTGCGGCTTAACAGATGCTGAAAATTTGGTTCGTCTCCAAAAGGCACTTCGCGGTGATGCTCTCCAAGCCGTACAGCATATATTGATTCACCCCTCTTGCGTTGCAACGGCCATGGCAACATTAAAGCTTTTGTATGGACAGCCAGAAAAAATTCTGCATTCGCTAAAAATGAAAATCCGTAGTTTACCGCCTATTAATGCAAATAAACTGGACACTATTACCTCATTCGCAGTGCAAGTGAAAGGCCTTCAAGCGACTATTGAAGCGTGTGATCTTTTAGATGAATTGAATAACTCTTCCCTTTTGCAGGAGTTAATTTCCAAATTGCCGTCTTACTTCCAAATTAATTGGGGAACATTTAAAATGAACTTAGCAAAACAAAACAAAAGAGTAAATCTGTCAGAATTCTCCAATTGGATATTTGACATAGGTCTCTCAGCAAGCAGCGTAAACATTGAGAGCCTATGTACCTCTGCTGCAGTACCTGTCATTCAAAGCAAGCAGAGAAACGCTTATGTTCATACTCACGCAGAAGAGAACAGCAATGCGTGCATGCTATGTGGTGGTGACTGCAGAAACATACCTTCTTGTGAGAAATTTATTACAGCTGATCGAGCCCAGAGATGGGAGATGGTTAGAGAGTTTCAATTATGCAAGCAATGCCTTCGTAAACACTACGGCCCATGCAACGCAAATGTATGTGGAAAAGAGGGGTGTCAATATAAACACCACTGTCTTCTTCACAAAACTCGTCATAACGAAGGAGCAGATAAAAACAAACAAGCAACATCAATGGAATCACAAAACAATGCAATCGCAGAAAATTCAACTCATTCTTGTAACACGCACAGTGCATCCATTCACAATAATTTCTTTAAGATTATCCCCGTAACCATTTATGGTAGTGGCGATAAGCTATTCAAAACGTATGCCTTTATAGACGAGGGGTCTTCTACAAGTTTGATTGAAGAACAAATAATGTATGATTTAAATCTTTCAGGGTCACCCGAACCTCTTTGTTTAAAATGGACGGGAAATGTCGAGCGTGAAGAGCAAAACTCCAGTCGTCTTTGTATTACCCTCGCAGGCCCCAATCAAAAGAGGTTTAAAGCTGATGTGAGAACAGTTAAACATCTATCGCTGCCTAAACAAACAGTTGACTGCGAAGCGATTGTCCAAGCATTTCCCTATTTGAAAGGCATTCCTATTCAAGGGTATAAAGATGCAGTACCGCGTATTCTTATTGGCTTAAATAATTCACGATTATGTGTTTCTCAGCGAATAAAAGAGGGAAAGGCAAATCAACCGGTTGCAATTTGTACTCGCTTAGGCTGGCTGTTGTGTGGCTCGTCCAAAGGGATTTCATCGGTGGAGTATCATCATTGTCATGTATGCGAGTGTAATGTGGATTTAGAAAATAACTTAGATAAACTAATCAAAAGATTTTATTGCTTGGAATCATCTGGTATTAGCTGCACAATGAAAGCGTTAAGCGATGACGACAGTAAAGCAATCGCAATTATGGAAAAATATACAAAGCAGAGGCCCGATTCACACTATGAAACTGCATTATTGTGGCGAGATGAAAACAAAGTTATGCCCAACAGCTATGAGATGGCAAAAAAAAGATACTTGTGTCTAGAAAAAAGATTAAAAGCTGATAAAGACTTAGATGCTATTTTAAATAAGACTATTTCTGAATATGTTTCTAAAGGCTATATAACAAGAGTTACCTCAAATGATATGTTATCAGCAAAGAAACTCTGGTATTTGCCAATTTTTCCGGTGTTCAACAAGAACAAGCCCGGCAAGACCAGAATCGTTTGGGATGCCGCCGCAACAGTAAATGGAGTATCTCTCAACTCAATGTTATTTAAAGGGCCAGATTTATTGTCGTCGCTTCCAGATATACTTTTTCGTTTTAGGCAAAAGTCTGTGGCCATTTGCGGTGATATAGAGCAAATGTTCCACCAGATTTTTATACGGGAGGAAGATCGTAACGTTCAGCGGTTTTTATGGCGTGCAGAAGATGGTGATGAAGAACCAAATATTTTTATCATGAATGTCATGATTTTCGGCGCATCATGTGCACCATGTATTTCACAATTTGTGAAAAACTTGAATGCCAATAAGTATCGAAATCAATTTCCAGCTGCCGCTAATGCAATTGTGCATAATCACTATGTGGATGACTTTTTAGATTCTGTGGACACAATTGAAGAGGCAATCCACCTAGCCAGAAATATTAAATATGTTCACAGCAAAGCGGGATTTAATATACGAAATTGGATCTGTAATAACAGTGACGTTCTAAAGGCAATAAATGGGGAACATGGTCAAAATCAGAAGGATCTTAACTTAGGCAGTGGTGTTGATACAGATAAAGTTTTGGGTATCTTTTGGAGTTCAAGGGACGATTTTATTACATTCAAAGTATCACCCCACCTTAAAGAGAGCAATTTATTTGTAAAAGGCAAAACGCCAACGAAGAGAAACTTGCTAAGAATTCTTATGACTATTTATGACCCTTTGGGACTCATTGGTCATTTCCTTATGTACTTAAAGATAGTGTTACAGGAAGTTTGGCGCAGCGGTGTTGGGTGGGACGAAGAAATCCATCCACCACAGATGACTAAATGGACAAACTGGCTGTCACATTTGTCAGAAATAGAAGACATTAAAATACCTCGCTGCTATTTGCAGACGTTTAAATCTTATCATAATCTAGATGTGGAGCTACATACATTTGCAGACGCTAGCGAAAACGGTTATGCTGCGATATCGTACCTTCGTATTTCAGACGGCAGTGAGGTGGTAATTTCTTTAGTCGGATCTAAAACCAAGGTCGCCCCACTCAAGATGACATCCATACCGCGCCTAGAATTAATGGCAGCGCTAATTGCTTCCAGATTTGCGACCAGTGTTGTCAATAGCGCGACCATTAATATACGGCAACGATATTTTTGGTCTGATTCAAAAACTGTCATTAGCTGGATAAAATCAGATCACAGGAGGTACCACCAATTTGTCGCATTTCGGGTTAGCGAGATATTAGAACTAACTGAGTTGAGTAATTGGCGCTGGGTACCGGGTAAACTTAATGTGGCCGACGAAGCTACTAAATGGAAGAGGTGCGGGCCAGATTTATCAAATGGCAGTAGATGGATGAACGGACCCGATTTTCTCCGAGAACCCCAAGATGCGTGGCCAACTCAAGTCGAAATTCAAACCGGCACAGACTGTGAGCAGAGGCATCACATATTGGCTATTGACGAAGTTAGCAGCTTTGTTAATATAGAACGTTTTTCACAGTGGCGGAGGGCTATGAGAGCTGTGGCGTACGCTATTCACTACATAAACAAACTGAGAAAACCCGATCACCACTGCGAATTAACCCAAGACGAGCTTATTAAGGCCGAAACTGTTTTATTGAAGCAGGCACAGAAGGTGGTCTATAACGAAGAAATTGCTCTTTTGATGAAAGGTGAAAAGGTAAGCAAGTCAAGTGCGATATTTAAGTTGTGTGCCTTTGTAGCGGAGGATGGTGTATTGCGCATTGATGGGAGAATAGACAGAGCTTCCGTAACAAAGGAGATGAAGTACCCCGCCATCTTACCAAAAGACAGCTACATCACGATGCTTTTAATAATGCACTACCATTGCAGTTACCGTCATGGAAACAACGAAACCGCCATTAATGAAATTCGACAAAAGTTTTATATACCTCGGCTAAGAACAATTTTTAAAAAAGTAGTGCGCAAATGTCAAATGTGTAAAGTTAAGAAGGCACGGCCTGTCTACCCTCAGATGGCGAAGCTACCCAGGGCTCGTTTGTCTGCATATGTAGCACCGTTTACATTTACAGGTCTAGATTTCTTTGGACCCTTACTGGTGACTGTAAATAGACACAAGGAAAAGCGGTACGGAGCTTTGTTTACATGCCTAACGATTCGAGCGGTTCACATTGAAATTGTGCATTCACTCAATACTAGTTCGTGTATATTGGCAATACGAAATTTTGTGGCCAGAAGAGGCACACCAAGGGAAATTTTCAGCGATAATGGCACCAACTTTGTTGGTGCCGAAAGAGAGTTGCGTGAAGCTATAAAACAAATGGATTCCAATGAGTTTGTTCGCCATTTTACAACAGCAACGACGAAGTGGAACTTCAATCCACCTTCAGCACCTCACATGGGCGGGGTATGGGAGCGTATGGTGCGCTCCGTCAAAACAGTTCTCTACCGCATTATGCCAACAAGGTCGCCCAATGATGAAACTCTTGTGAGTATGATGTCCGAGGTGGAGAATATAATAAATTCTAGGCCCCTGACGTATGTCCCAATAGATAACGAAAGTCAAGAGGCATTAACTCCTAACCATTTGCTTTTGGGGAGTTCCAATGGCATGAAGCCGCTAGTTGAATATGATGATAGTGTGCACGTTCTTAAAAGCAGTTGGTTGGAAACTCAGCAGTTCGCACAAAGATTTTGGAGACGGTGGTTAGCCGAGTATTTGCCCTCACTCACTTGCCGGTCAAAGTGGTTTGAAAAATCTAAGCCGTTGAGGGTTGGTGACTTGGTGGTTGTGGTTGACCCTGCTAATCCTCGAAATGTGTGGCCTAGAGGAAAGGTTCTGAGTACAAAAATGGCAGAGGATGGACAAGTTCGGAGTGCTAAGATAATGACATATTGTGGAGTTCTTGAGAGGCCGGTTGCAAAATTGGCTGTTCTCGACGTGGCTCAGGTTGAAGAGTAAGGCTGCGACATGATGTCTTGTCATACTGCGGGGTGGTGTTACCGCCACTGTCGATTTTATGTTATCGATTATTCTTAAATAGTTATTGCTATTAATTCTTGTGATTTGTTTATTGTTTGTCAAATTTTGTAAAAGGGAGAATGAAAAACTATTACTGGCGAAAAAGGCGCGGTGAAGAAGAGTGCACTGAAAGAAGATAAGGAATTCATCTTTTATATCTTTGTGTTAACAAAGATACACAAAAGTTATTATATTCTTTTAAAAAATTTACAGGCGCTAAGTTTTCATACCAAAATGTTAGTATAAGAAATATGGTGATGTCGAATTTTGTTTTAAGTGCTCATTATTTCATGATTTGTAACTATTTAGGAATTTTAATACTCAAATATAAAACACCAATCTGGAAACCCTAACGAGTTTTGTATTTGGTGTTCAAAATCCAGTGGAATCTTGGCGTCCGGGAAATCCCAATAACAGTACTCATGGATTTGTGAGAAGTTTGCCATAGTTCCTTAATAGAATGTTCATGTGCAAATTTGCATCCTAATTTGCGACGATATTTATATTTTCTGAGACAACCTTTAAATCTCTGGAGACCATTTTTCTGAATTCAAAAGCTGCCCTTTACTGTCGCAGATCTTTCAACGCGGTGGCTGAACAACGAATATTTGTAGAGAAGACTACTTTGTAAAACTGGGAAATTGAAATCTGTTGGTATGCCTCTAGCGATATGCAATCTTATTCTTCAATATAGGGCCCGAAAGGCAACAGGTGAGAGATGGTCATGAATTGGAAACTATACGCTCCATGTTTATGTGGTCCGATATAAACCTGAAATGGTCTACCGTTTCGGTGTCTTTGTTTACAACAAAAGTCCCACTCATCGAGTCCGTCGAAGAAGTTTACGAGAAGTTTACTGTCTGTTTAGAAAATATGCTGCTAGTGACAAGTAATGATTTCTACGGAAGCTGTGAGGCTGAACGCCTGGGTTCGAATCCTGGCGAGACCATCGGAAAATTTTGTGGGCTATCGAAAGTGGTCTGGGTATAAATCCGTGCAAGACAGAAGTATTTCTTTTCAGCAGGAGATACAAGTTGCCTACACTGGAACCTGTCTCCTTGGGTGGAGAGAATGTTCCATTTACAGAAAGCGCTAAATACCTGGGTGTTTTGCTGGATAGGAAATTGAACTCCAAATCCAACATTTTGGAAGGGGCCCTTTACACCTGCAAGAGAGCCATTGACAGAAGTTGGGGATGCAAACCGTGTGTTGTAAATTGGGTATATACTGAAGTTGTCAGACCAATAATGCTATATGGTGTTATGGTCTGGTGGACGGTGCTTCAAAAGTCTACCTACTGCTCAATACTTAACCGGATCCAAAGGTTGGCTTGTTTGTGCATCACAGCCGCACTGAAGACGACACCATCTGATGCACTAAATTTAATGCTACAACTTATGCCTCTGGACAATGTGGCTACCCAAATTGCAGCGACCACTGCCTTGAGGTTAAGGGAGCTTTCTCATTTGTCATGTGGCGGCTATGGACACTGTGTTATTCTAGATACAATATCCGATGTTCAAGGCAGTGTGGATTACACCCTACCTGAGCTGCTATTTGATAAGAAGTTCTGTACCACTATTCCAGATAAAACCGATTAGAACTAAGATATCCCTGCTAACAGAAGTTACATAGACTTCTATACGGATGGTTCCAAACTAATCGCCTGGTCTGCTTTGGGTGTACTCTAAAGATCTAGAACTGGTCATATCGAAGAGGTTACACGACCACTGCAGTGTGTATCAAGCAGAGATCCTTGCAATTAAGGAAGTGATGGAATGGCTAAGATATAATGTCATAACGACGATTGGCATAAATATCTTCTCAGACAGCCAGGCAGCCATTAAATCCCTGGAGAACGTATTTCTGAACACAAAAATCGCCCTCAACTGTCGCAGATCTCTCAACGAAATGGCAGAACAGTTCAAAATTCACCTGTTTTGGGTGCCGGGCCATAGAGATATCCCAGCGAATTATAAAGCATATGAGCTAGCGAGACTAGGAACTACCTTACACACTCCAGAGATACTGGAATCTGTGGGTATGTCTCCAGTGACATGTAAGCTAAATTTTCAGGACCAGGCCCGAAGGGCAACGAATGATAGATGGTCACAAAGAGGGGGCTATGAGCATTCCAAAACTATGTGGCCTCATCAAGACTTGGAGAGGTCTACTGCTTTGCTGTCAATGGCTAGAAAAGACGTCTCAGTCATTGTGTCCGTCATGACAGGTCACTGTCTAATCAGGAAACAGGCTGACAGACGGAAGGTTACCAGCAACGACTTTTGCAGAAGCTGTAGGGACTATAGAACACCTTCCGTGTGTGTGTACCGCACTAGCAGTTAGAAGGAGTTCCACTTTAGGCTCTCTTTTTTTTGAGAACCTGTCTGATTTAGCGGATGTGATCATTCACAAGTTATTTGGCTTTTTAAAGTGATCTGGATGGTTCAATGGTAGGAACTAGAGGGCATCTTCCCTCTTTTGTTCCTGTGGTATCACAATGGACAAAAACGTCTAAGTGAGTCTGATGGCAGACTGCCACTGAATCCTAACCTTTCTCACCACTTCATACCGAATATCCTCCTTCCGGAGTAAAAACCGCACAGTGTCTTACGGCTCCTTTCTATTTTTATTTTTCTTCCAGGACAGCTTCTAATCGAGGACTATGCCAAGAAAGTTCCGTCTTCCTTGAGTTGGTCTTCATACACTTTCTGGTAGCATATCGCGATAATCTTCTCAGTGAACCCTCCATGATCACGCTGATCGTCGATAGAAATATGCCCCGGACCAGCAACACGACGTATAAGCGATTATCTTCATACCATCTCTGCCGAGATCCATTTCATTAATCACGAGGTTCCACAGAATCGACGAGGACACCCCTCTCTAGAGCGTTCCTCTTGTCACCCCACTTCTGAACGCACTGTCTCCCAGTTTCAGTTTTAACAATTCTGCCACAAAGCATATTATAAGTCCACTGGGAGAAAATAGGATGGGATCCCGTGCGGTCCAGTGTGGCGGCTATTGATTCCATTTTCATGTTATTGAAGGCCCCCTCAATACACAAAAGGCCCCTATAGTGGACTCCTTCAGCTACAGGGACGCCTCAACCTCTCTTACCACTTCTTGAAGTATCCACCGACTTGCCGTTGAGGTATGCGTGTTGTGCTGTGATTTATTTTGCCCGCCTTGGATATAAAGGCCAGCCTGACCTTCCTCCATGCCATTGGTAAGTAGGACCATGCTGATCTCACCCGGAAAATCCGTTCTAGTAAGTACAGGCTTATAGGCTCATTGCACTATATCGGGGTATTGGTTTATGGTCCGATCTGAACCACATTTGACAGGAATGGTAGAAAACACTGTGCCAAGTTTCATCGAATTTGGGAAATTAATGGATCTTTTATGGCCTCAATACCCTATATCGGGAGATCGGGTGGTCGCTCTATAGGGCAACTATATCGAAATAGAATGAAAAATGATCAATTTATTGCTATAAGATTTTAAGTCTGGAGATCGGTCTATATATCAGTTTTATGGGACCAATAAATACCCAAGCGTTGGGTATTTACCCGGTAGAAGCCCATGAACATTCAATTAAGGAACTGGGGCAAACTTCTCACAAATCAATGAGTGCTGTCCGATTTAATTTTAAGCTCAATGATAAGGGATCTCCTTTTTATAGCCGAGTCCAAACAGCGCGCCGTAAAGCTACACCTCTTTGGGGAGAATTTTTTACCTGGCAAAGTACCTCAGAAATGTCGCCGGCATTAGGAGAGGATAACCACCACTGAAAATTTTTCTGATGTTCCTGCCAGGATTCGAACGCAGGCGTTCAGCGTCATAGGAGCACATGCTAACCTCTGTGCTACGGTGGCCACTAAAACCTTATCTCATCCAATATCATGAGAA
Source organism: Stomoxys calcitrans (assembly GCF_963082655.1). Classification (NCBI taxonomy): domain Eukaryota; kingdom Metazoa; phylum Arthropoda; class Insecta; order Diptera; family Muscidae; genus Stomoxys; species Stomoxys calcitrans. The sequence goes on from NW_026739323.1 coordinate 53,048, forward strand.
ACTTTTGTGCAAACTTTCGAGCGACTATCTTTACTGGTACAAAAGTTAACACACTTGCGAGAGATAATCACCCAAAGCCACACAAACGAAATGGCGAAGTTACTATACATACTCCCGGTCCTATAAAGGTGGGAAATGCAATGCCAATATTGCAACCAGCATTTTTGTAATTGTGACCACAGTGCAAATTAATATTAACTTAGCTTTAGAGTTGTACATTTTTGTTGTAAATTTAAAATTTTTCTTTAGTTTTTGTTGTTTTACACCACAAAAACGAAAAAAAAACAGAAAATTTTTACCATTTGTGTACACTCGCCGGGTGGTGATTTTGATGTTGATGTTAATGTTGCATTGAGGCCACACTCTGTGGTCCTTGGAATTCCTTTAGTGAGTGACGCAATGCTAATTGCTCCCAATGGGAGGACAAAACTTAACTGCATTTGCCATTGAGGTTCGCTGTATACTTTTCATTTCTTTGGTAAATTAATTAAAGTTTTGTTGTGTCACTTTTGTAAGGAGAACAAGTTAACACACACTCATGCACACCCATTATCACATGTTTACTTGGCATGCTGCAGTGCAGTTGAAAAATTGGGCTGCCACCTGTAGTGTAAACTAATACTTGGTTTGGGAATTCAGTTGGTCTTTAGAGCAGAAAGTGCTATTAGTTACACCGCATGAACCAAAAATTTGATTGCGTTACCGCCAACCTGGTAATGAAAAAATAACAATCAAAAATACTTTTTTTTTTATTTGAAGAGATTTTAGAAGAATTATGTCAACTAAGGGGATATATTGTGAAAATTAAGTGAACTTATGGGCATAGTGTTAACCACAACGAATCATAGTTTCCCTTTATCCGCTAAAAGGAGCTCTGACGAACGACTATGGACGAATTGCTGTAACAAGTTGTCGAGCAAAGAAATTTACCCTTAAATTTCTTTGCTGATAATAATCGACGCAGCCGGATTGTCGGCCTCGATGATTCAAAAACGGCGGCTGCATAAAAATAGTTTTTGTTTATGATTTATCGTTCAAGAAGAGTAAAGTAAATGTTGAGGGGAGCGGATGTATTTCGCGCCTAGAAGAAAAATATCCGTGTGTCGGAATAGCTACCTAATACGAAAAATGTTTACGCCTTTCAGGGGTAGGCTCAGGAGAAGACTCCAAAGATCCAACAGCTGCTGTTATGCCATCAGACCGTAGCATGTTGTCCGCACCTCCTATAGATAGGTGTTGGTGCCTTGGCGCCTGTAGTCGAGAATAATGCTTCAAGCGCACAACCAGCCGTCAGACTAATTAATGAGGAGAGGCGGTTAAATAAGAGGTATTCATAGTTCGTCCCCAGCCTTTAAAAAATTGTGGTGTTTCCGATTCAGATTCAGACATCGACAGTGTCAATGAAACAGTCATCGCAGCCGAATTGAACGATAAGGACGTCGGGATGACTACAGAAGTAAGCGAAGGCTTTGGTAAGCTCATAAGAAGACCAAGAAAGTAGTCCGCGGCACGACGAAAGAAACGGGCGGAAAGGCAGAATGCTGGAAGGGATGGAAGTGATATTCCAGACACTTCTACAGAAGCTGGGATGATAATCAGATCTCCCGAAGAGCATAACAATGCTCAAATGCTGAAGAAGAAAAATAACTCCCCGCTTTCATGTACTCTGGGAAGACCAAGCCAGCCCTCCAGTAATGGAGACTGCAGGCAGTGTCCTGCGGAGGGAGACAAAGTCGGAATAGGAATGAAGGAAGCGCGCACGCCCCCTGAGTCTTCACAAATGACTTCCAAAAAAGATAACACAGTCATTACAGAAGGGGAAGATGGTCCCTGTAAAAGGTAAGCAGCCGCCCCCTTACACCAGAGTGGCAAGGAAGCACTAAAGAGATGAGTTATGTTATGCGGTCATCAATGTCGACTGTGCATCCGGTAGGATTCCACTAGAACATCGGTCTCAGGTGGAGGATCTGATTAACAAGAGGATTTTCGAGCATGTGTCGATCTCTGAAGAGGTGTAAAGCTGGAAAATTTTCGATGGCACTATCGATAATATTGATATATAATTTTTTTCCGATGGATACTATCGCAAAAGTTCATTTTTTACACTGAAAATATCCTTAAAGATATATTGCGCCTATAGAGGGCGCAATTTTCATCCGATGAGACTAACATTTTTTTTTTAGGGAGCCACCGTGGTGCACATGTTAGCATATGCATATGCCTATCGTGCCCAAACGCCCGGGTTCAAATCCTGCCGGTGAGAGCACCTTAAAACACTTTTCAGCGGTGTTTATCCCCTCACCAAATGCTGGCAACATTTGTGAGTATTTCAGCCATGTACAACTTCTCAACAAATAGGTGTCACTTTCAGTGACACACCGCTCGGACTCGGCATAAAACAGTAGGTCCCCTTATCAAAGAGCTTAAATTTGAGTCGGACAGCACTCAATTGATATGGTGAGAAGTTAGTTTCCCTGTAATTTGTTCCATAATGGGATGTTTGGGAAAGACTCAACCTAAGACTAACATTTTGTACAATGATTTCTCTCATGACTTCCAGCTGATTTTATTAACCTTAGTATGTTTTTTGGATTGTGCATTGATATTGCTTCTATATAAATCGATCTCCTCATTTTTATACCCTCCACCATAAGATGGGGGGTATACTAATTTCGTCATTCTGATTGTAACTACTCGAAATATTCGTCTGAGACCCCATAAATTATATATATTCTTGATCGTCGTGAAATTTTATGTCGATCTAGCCATGTCCGTCCGTCTGTCCGTCCGTCCGTCCGTCCGTCCGTCCGTCCGTCCGTCCGTCCGTCCGTCCGTCCGTCCGTCCGTCCGTCCGTCCGTCCGTCCGTCCGTCCGTCCGTCCGTCCGTCCGTCCGTCCGTCCGTCCGTCCGTCTGTCTGTCGAAAGCACGCTAACTTCCGAAGGAGTAAAGCTAGCCGCTTGAAATTTTGCACAAATACTTCTTATTAGTGTAGGTCGGTTGGTATTGTAAATGGGGCATATCGGTCCATGTTTTGATATAGCTGCCATATAAACCGATCTTGGGTCTTGACTTCTTCAGCCTCTAGAGCGCGCAATTCTTATCCGATTGGGATGAAATTTTGCACGACGTGTTTCGTTATTATATCCAACAACTGTGCTTAGTATGGTTCAAATCGGTCCATAACCTGATATAGCTGCCATATAAACTGATCTGGGGTCTTGACTTCTTGAGCCTCTAGAGTGCGCAATTCTTATCCGATTGGAATGAAATTTTGCACGACGTGTTTCGTTATTATATCCAACAACTGTGCTTAGTATGGTTCAAATCGGTCCATAACCTGATATAGCTGCCATATAAACCGATCTGGGGTCTTGACTTCTTGAGCCTCTAGAGTGCGCAATTCTTATCCGATCAGAATGACATTTGGCACGACGTGTGTTGTTACGATATCCAACAACTGTGCCAAGTATGGTTCAAATCGGTTCATAACCTTATATAGCTGTCATATAAACCGATCTTGGGTCTTGACTTCTTGAGCTTCTATAGGGCGCAATTCTTATCCAATTTGAATGAATTTTGGCACGACGTATTTTGTTATGATATCCAACAACTTTGCCAAGTATGGTTCAAATCGGTTCATAACCTGATATAGCTGTCATATAAACAGATCTGGGGACATGACTTCTTCAGCCTCTAGAGGTCGAAATTATTATCCGATTTGCCTGAAATTTTGCACGACGGATTCTCTCATGACCTTTAACATACGTGTTTATTATGGTCAGAATCGGTCTATAGCCCGATACAGCTCCCATATAAATCGATCTCTCTATTTTACTTCTTGAGCCCACAAAGAGCGCAATTCTTATTCGAATTGGCTGGCATTTAACACAGGTCTCCAACATAAACATAATTTAACTGTGGTCCAAACCGGACCATATCTTAATATCGCTCTAATAGCAGAGCAAATCTTTTCTTATATCCTTTTTTTTGCCTAAGAAGAGATGCCGGGAAAAGAACTCGACAAATGCGATCCATGGTGGAGGGTATATAAGATTCGGCCCGGCCGAACTTAGCACGCTTTTACTTGTTACTTCTCATTTTCGTTTCAAATGTAGGTAATGGAAAATTAACGAAAGTATCGATACTATCGATATTTATTATTAAAACTATCGAATAGCGTTAATCGATAGTTTGCCAGCTCTTCAAGAGGGTCCACACATACAAATGATTAGCTGCGGGCATAGAGGGGACATCTTTACACTGCGCTTTGCGTCAGCAGAATGTATTGATACCGTCAAGAAGCTGGTCGGAAGTATCCACACTCCCTGTGGCGCAAAGCTTGACCTGGTGAAAAAGACGGACCTACCTCAGTTCACAAAGGCGGTCTTCATCAAATGATGGGGCAGCAAATTTGCGACGGAACGCAGTTTTGGTCATAGAGAAATGGAAAATCTACCACAGGGAGGAGAAGGAGGAAGAAACTCTCCTTGTGGCAGGCATTGATCAAGTCTCCGTGACAAGTTTGGCTAAGACTATAGGCATGGCGTACTACATGTCCAAGGCTGCATTTTTCAAGATTGGGAAGACTAGGATGGGAAAAGATTCTCCTATTGTGACATCATGCTGTGCAGTAGCAGGTGACTCAATACCGCGAAGATCCTAATATTAAAACATCAGGGCCCAAGACTCAACACAGCTTAATAAACATTGACCCAATGGTAGAACGACTCTCTCAAGATTCAGAAGACTAGGATATGCAAAGGTCCTAATATTGAAACATCAGGCAGTGCAGTGACAAGAATCAGAATGCAACCTAACGAATAGGTAGCCAACGTCTCATCACCTACTCCCAAGAAGCCCATTTACTTAAGGTTTGGAAGGCTAGGATAGGCAAAGACCTTAATATTGGAACATCATGTAGTTCAGGGACGGGATACTAAATGCAGCTTAACGAACAGGTTGCCGAAGATGAGACTATCACCCATTCCCTAGAAGGCCATTTGCTGGAGCATCAATGATTGAGGTCATCCAGATAATCCTCCACCGAAGCGAGACCACTACTCCCGCTCTGAAGAAGGTAATCAGCAAGGGCAAGGCAACTACCAATTCACTGGTACTCGGCCGAGGACCTGGGTTATTTGTCATACAAATTTAAGTTATATATATTTTCACCAGAGTTGTCCACGTCGGATGCAACAGTGATGAAACAGGGAGACGGTGTAGCATACCTGGCATCACTTTATCTGCCTTTCGACCATGTCCAAACTGAAATGTTAGTAGACTATATGAGTGTGAGAGCAGAGACAACGGAGGACATGTTGGGGCTATTGATGAAAACGAATTTTCCCTTGGATACGACGGGACTCACGGATACACCGGAATCTTGAAATAATGAAGTTGATTGAAGGCTTATCATTACGGAATTTATAGTAAAGGAATCCTTGAGGAACTTCAAATCACCCGGTCACCCGGACCTGATGGAATATTTCCGACGTTCCTATAGAGGGAGGCCGACTATCTATCTCCCATCTGGGCACTATTTTCACTGCATTTCAAGAACCTGCATATACTCCAAAGTCTGGCAGGGTGGTATTTATACCCAAGCTCGGCAAAACAAGTTATGCCACACTAAAAGCCTTCCACCTATAAGCCTTACGTCCTTTCTACTCAAAACCATGGAACGTATTGTGGATAACATGATAAAGAGTAGGACATTAGCGAACTGCTGAAATACAAACAGCATGCCTGTGTGCTGAGATTTGTTTTCGATCCGGGCGATCACGAAATTCCAGCATTCCTCGTGGTATGGTGTTAACGCGAGGATTTCGAATGTGAACATATTTACGGACATTAAACTGGCCATCAAGGCAATAACAACCAAGAATGTAATGTCGCTAACATCTTGGAGTGTAAGAAGGAGATTAACTCCTTTTCTGAGGATGACACGATCCGCATTGTTAAGGTTCCGGACTAAAGCGCATATAACACCCTGGAACAGCGAGACGGTCCGTATGACGGCAAAAATCCGGATGGTGAAAAGACGCCACTTTTACTGAAAGTCAATAAGAAGGATGTCAGTACAGCTTTCGTTACCATGAAGGGACAACTAGGACTACGAGCTCACTTATGCAAAACCGGTGTGGCAAGCGTTGGAGCATTTCCTTATCATTGTCCAGACACCGGCACTTAGTTGAAGACACAATACCCGGCGTAAACAAACTTAGGGGTGTGGTATGGAAAACAATTAGTGATTTTGCAATTAGTACGGAATTCCTGGCTGGAATTTTCTTGATCGAGGTCACTTTTTATTATTTAGAGCGCACAAAAAGCCGATTACTGGCTTTGGTCTAAAAGAAAAAAACATCCGATAATATATTGAGGCTAATAGACTTCCACGCAGCATAAAACATGGTAGTTAGCAACATCAAATTTCATCGTAAAAAATTTACAAATGGTTGTCCGCAGATCAAGAAGTGAGGAACCATATTGATCACGCTGTAATAGATGAAAGGCACTCGTATTGGATGTACGGCAATCCGGGTAGCAAGCACAGATTAGGATAAAAGTACGATCTAACACCGCACGGAAGCTGGGCGTTGAAAAGCTGCAAACACAACAGATGATAAGTGCATACTTCACTTGCCTGACCCAATTGCTTGATGTTCCATGGAAAATACTGCGAAATCCATGCTTGAGTACCAGAATCTTCCCTTAAGAAACCTTAAGAAAATGGTAAAACCAAATATGTGAAAATGTGACTAAAACCAAGAATGTGGCATGCAGAGCAACCCCGCAATCAGGAGCAACGAGCCTAATAAAGGTGAGGTATCGGAAGAAAGGAAAAGTGGGGAAACGTCTAATCCGCAGAAAGATATAGGAAATAGAAAGTCCTTAGTATGAACGAATGAAGATGTACAGGAGTCAGAATGAAGTTCGGAAATTCTACCAAAGATTTAAACTTCAGACCGATGGCTTTTTGCCGGCACATCCACCTGCAGAGACATAGAAGGAAATCCGGTAACTGATACAGATAATGTGCTGAAAATGTGGAAAGAACATTTTTCCTAGTTGCTAGTGTCTGACGATATCGGCAAAGAGGATACCGCGGAACCAATCCCTGATGATTCTATATAATGTTTACCTTCTAGTCAGAATGAGATCCAAGTAGGAGTGGCATCACTGAAGAACAACAGAAGCCTATGGGTTGCCCGTTGAACTATTTATGACAAGAAGCGACACTCTGACAAGACCTATACCTCAACTCGTCTGCGCAATCTGGCTAGTAGAACGCATACCCGACAATTGGAACGTCGGCATACTATGTCCCGTACACAAGAAAGGAGACAAGACAGAATGTGCCAACAACAGAAGACATTTCGAGATGTCTTTCACCACTTGGTCTTTCCATGGGGCTTTTGGTCGTTCTGGGTTGCGTGTACCACCATGATAAGCAGGTCCAAGGCAGGTGTGGCCCGAATCGGTTTATACCCCGACATCGTTTGTTTGCTTATAAAGAGATACCAGGCAAAGAACTTGACAAATGTCATATATGGTAGACGGTATATAAGATTCGGCCCGACCGAACTTAGCACGCTTTTAGTTGTTTCCTTTTTTATACCCTCCACCATAAGATGGGTGGTATACTAATTTCGTCATTCTGTTTGTAACTACTCGAAATATTCGTCTGAGACCCCATAAAGTATATATATTCTTGATCGTCGTGACATTTTATGTCGATCTAGCCATGTCCGTCCGTCTGTCCGTCCGTCCGTCCGTCTGTCTGTCGAAAGCACGCTAACTTCCGAAGGAGTAAAGCTAGCCGCTTGAAATTGTATTGTAAATGGGCCATATCGGTCCATGTTTTGATATAGCTGCCATATAAACCGATCTTGGGTCTTGACTTCTTGAGCCTCTAGAGTGCGCAATTCTTATCCGATTCGAATGAAATTTTGTACGGCGTGTTTTTTTATGATATCCAACAACTGTGCCAAGTATGGTTGAAATCGGTCCATAACCTGATATAGCTGCCATATAAACCGATCTTGGGTCTTGACTTCTTGAGCCTCTAGAGGGCGCAATTCTTATCCGATTGAAATGGAATTTCGCACGACGTGTTTTGTTTTGATATCCAACAACTGTGCTAAGTATGGTTCAAATCGGTCCATAACCTGATATAGCTGCCATATAAACCGATCTTGGGTCTTGACTTCTTGAGCCTCTAGAAGGCGCAATTTTTATCCGATTTGAATGAATTTTTGCACGAGGTATTTCGTTATGATATTCAACAACTGTGCCAAGTATTGTTGGTCCATAACCTGATATAGCTGTCATATAAACAGATCTGGGGATTTGATTTCTTGACCTTCTAGAGGACGCAATTCCTATCCGATTTGGCTGAAATTTTGCATGACGTATTTTATTTTTACTTTCAACAAATGTGTCAAATAAGGTTCAAATCGGTTCATAACCTGATATAGCAGCCATATAAACCGATCTGGGATCTTGACTTCTTGACCCCTAGAGGTCGCAATTATTATCCGATATGCCTGAAATTTTGTACGATGGATCCTCTCATGACCATCAACAAACGTGTTTATTATGGTCTGAATCGGTCTATAGCCCGATACAGATCCCATATAAATTGTTCTCTCTATTTTACTTCGTGAGCCCCAATGGGCGCAATTCTTATACAAATTGGCTGAAATTTTACACATGTCTCCAACATATAATTTAATTGTGGTCCGAACAGGACCATATCTTGATATCGTTTTAATAGCAGAGCAACTCTTTTCTTATATCCTTTTTTGCCTAAGAAGAGATGCCGGGAAAAGAACTCGACAAATGCGATCCATGGTGGAGGGTATATAAGATTCGGCCCGGCCGAACTTAGCACGCTTTTACTTGTTTTTTTGAAAAGTGGACATGTTGAAGATGTGCTTTATGTGAGATTTGAACAAGATATCGTATGTCAACTAAAACCCTCCATCATAGGGGTATACTAATTTCGTCATTCTGTCTGTTACTCCGCGAAATACTCCTCTGAGACCTCATAAAGTATATGTTTTCTTGATCGCCATGTCATTTTGAGTCTAGCCGTCTGTCCGTCTGTCTGTCGAAAGCACGTTAACCTTCGAAGGACTAAAGCAAGTCGACTTGTCTCATAACCTTCAGCATACGTGTCAATTATGAACTGAATCGGTCTTAAGCATAATAAAGCTCCCATATAAACCGATCTCCCTATTCTAGTTTTTAAGTTCCTAAAGGGCTAATTTTTTTACGAATTGGCTGAAATTTAACACAACTACTTCTACTATGGTCTCCATCATTCAGTTTAATTATGGTTCGAATCGGACGATAACTTGATATTATAGCTCCAATATCAAAGCAATTCTTTCCTTTTATCATATGTTTGCCTAAAAGGGATACACAGAAAAAGAACTCGACAAATGCGATCCATGGTGGAGGATTCGGCCCGGCTGAACTTAGCGCTTTTACTTTTTTTACTCGATATGTCCTCTATACCCATGCAAAATTTTTTTTCACCAAACAATATTTGTAGTCTTCACAGCAAATTTACTAAAAGATGCCGAGTGGAAACTATCTTTGCCCAGAATGGATAATTTGGATTTTTTTGTAAAAAAATCTTGCAGAGTCGTATTATTTTGCTGGAATATCAAACTCATACATGGCTTGAAATACCTTTGAACGCATGAGGCTTTGCAGTCAACAAAGGGATGGATGGAAAAGTTGAACTGTCCTTTTTGTGTCTTTTCTAGGTTTGACGCAGTGTGAATATATTGTCTATGGTGGATTTACCAGGCCCCATTGAGGTGGCCCAATTATCTCAAAGACTTTAGTTTTCAATCTTTCATACAGTACAATCGAAAGTGTCTTATGAACGATGGCGGGGAGACTTATTCCTCTGGCGGGGAGACACATTCCGGAACCTAGTATGCTGTGGTTCCAAACATAGGGACAAGGAGTGCTTTCATCATCTGTTACCATCTGTTGTGTTTGCAGCTTTTCAATGACCAGCTTCCGTACAGTATTAGATCGTACTTTTCTTGTCATACTCAAACGGGTACGAATCTTTGCTGCAAAAAGGTAATGATTCGAATCTATTTTAGCTCCACGGATCGATCGTACATCTAACACACTGGACTAATGCCTTCCATCTTTCACAACTTAATCAATTCTTGATCTGGGGGGAACCATGTGGCTTTGTGAATTTGTATACCCACCACCATAGGATAGGCGGTATGTTCATTTAGTTGTTCCGTTTGTAACACATCGAAATTTCCATTTCCGAACCTACAAATAATGTGTATTTGGGATCATTGTAAAATTCTAAGACGATTTGACGATGTCCATGTGTCCGTCAGTTGTAATCAGTCTACAGTCTTTAAAAATTGAGATATTGAGTTAAAATTTTGCACAGGCTCGTATTTCTTCTATACGTAGGTTAAGTTCTTGAATGGGCCACATCGGACTATATTTGGATATAGCTGCCATATAAACCGATCTGGCGATTTAGGGTCTTAAGTCTATAACAGGCGCATTTATTATCTGATTTCGCTAAAGTTTGGCATAGTGAGTTTCATAATGCCCACCGATATCTGAACCAAAAATGGTCCAGATCGAAACATATTCAGATATAGCTGCCATAAAGACCGATCTGCCGATTTTGGGTTTATGACAGGCGCATTTATTATCTGAATTCGCTGAAATTTGGAACAGTGAGTTGCATTAAGATTCAGATCGGGATATATTTAGATATAGCTGCCATAGGGACCGATCTACAGCTTTATGGTCTAAAGACAATAAAAAGCGCATTTATTCTCCGATTTTGGTGAAACTTGAAACATCAAGTTGCACTACGGCCCTCGACATCCGACCCGAATATGGTATATATCGGACCATATTCACATATAGCTGTCATATAGACCGATCTAGCGATTGTGGGTCTTAAGCCTATTACTGGCATATTTATTACCCGATTTCACTGAAATTTTTCATAATGAGTTTTATTAGGACCACCGATATTCGAACCAAAAATGCTTCAGATCGGAACACATTTGTCATATAGATCGATGTGCTGATGTTGGGTCTTAGGCTTATAACAGGCGGATTTATTACCCGACTCTGCTGAAATTGAGAATAGTCAGTTGTGTTAAGACTCCCAACATCTGTCCCAAAAATGGTCCAGACCGGGCTAAACTTAGATATAGCTGCCATAGAGACCGATCTTCAGCTTTAGGTTCTAAAGACCATAAAAGGATCATTTATTCTCCGATTTTGCTGAAATTTGAAACAGTCAGCTGATTCAAGACTCTCGACATCAAACTATAATATGGTGTAGGACGAACCATATTCAGACATAGCTGTCATTTAGATCGATCATACGAATTGGGGCTTAATAACATGAACGGCGCATTTATTACGCGATTTCGCTGAAATTTCGAACTGTTACTTGTATAGAGCTGCTCGGCATCTGAACTAAATTACATTAAGATCGGACTATATTTGGATATTAATATGGATGTAGTAGTGTTATAATAAATGTATCCATAATGGTGGGTATCAAATGGTGGGTAACAAATTTGGTGCTGCTTAGCCTCAACACATTAAAGGACGTAATTTCGTGGAGGCTCTATTTTAAATAATGTCGATATCGGATCATATAAGGACACAGTTGTTATAAAGACCGATATGCAGTTCTAGGGTCTTTAACTCATAACAACCCCATTTATTATTAGATTTCGTTGAGATGTGAAATAAAAAGTTGAAATAGACCTCCAGATTTCCCAACCAAATATGGTTCATATCTGTCCATGTTTAGATATAGCTTCCATATAGGATGCCAATCCCTTTTCGTAGCCCTAGCAGACTACTTTGAATCCATCTTTGGCAAAAGTCCTCAGCAGACTGTTTATACTTGTCGCAGTTCGGAATACCGGTTATGTTAGACTTTCTGAGTCAGAAATGGTTTCGTAGTTTCTATATTTTGATGTGCTGTGAGCGTGTTGACTACATTTATTTACCTCCCAGAAATATTTTGTCCTTAATAAACTTTGAACCCCTTTTTCCTTTTTCTAAGCTTATGAACACCATCATCGGAACAAGTGGAGTCATAAAGTTTTAAATTTATATCGATGTAGGTCTTTTATATTACATGCATTGTTTCCATTAAAATAATATACTAAGCTATTATTTCTCATTACAAATTAAATCTTTGAACTTTCCGAGATGTAGCACTTTAGCCATATATCTACATCTTTTAATATTATAATACTGGAATTCCCTTCTGTTGCTGAAAGATTTTATACTCTAATAAACATGGTTGTAAATGCTTTAATAGTTTCCCAAACAATGTTGCGGTTATTACCCTTTCTGCATACAAATCTCGTTTCCCAGTTTTAATGGTGGTTTGTGCGAACAATTCATTGAAATCCCTTCGTTTTTAATTTTTGTTATATTCAGCACAAACAATCAAATAATCTCTTTTAAGGCCCCCACTCCATTGTCCAGTTCGTGTATTTAATATTATTCTTGAGAAGGAATTTCTTTGGGCAGAGCTATGGAGTAGCGAATGTATGTAATGGGTGGTTATGCTTGCCTCGCACATGAAGACCGGAAGTTGGCAGCCCAAGTATGCTGGTGGGCTATGAGTATGTGTGGCAAAAAAAAAAAAGACTTTAAATACCCCCAGTTTATGTGGCGGCAAACGGAACCGGTTGTGGTTGCCTGGTGCTGCTCGGACTATGATGGGGTCAACAGTGCGTAGTTTCATATCGCTTGGTTTTGTGATTATTATTATTTTCATTTTGCCCCTGTTTGATTTATTGTGCCTTGGCCAGTTATTGTGGGTGTTTTCTTGCTGGCATAACCAGTCATTTTGGGCCCTATAAAACTGTCTTTTGTTTTATTTAAGTATTTTAATACCCTATAATGGACACGAGTGGCTAAAGTGTCTCTTTGTAGCGTTGGTGTTTTGGTTGCATTTAGCAATGGATGAACCTACGTTGATACTCACCACCCGCACACAAACCAAGTTTTTGAGCTATTATTGGGTTGCCCAAAAAGTAATTGCGGATTTTTTAAAAGAAAGTAAATGCATTTTTAATAAAACTTAGAATGAACTTTAATCAAATATACTTTTTTTTACACTTTTTTTCTAAAGCAAGCTAAAAGTAGCAGCTGATAACTGACAGAAGAAAGAATGCAATTACAGAGTCACAAGCTGCTGAAAAAATATGTCAACGCCGACTATATGAAATTCCGCAATTACTTTTTGGGCAACCATAGTATCATGAAATGTATGTTTACGATAATCCCTCTCGTATTGATATCTGAGTCGATATAAGTATGTCGGTCAATCTTAAGGAATCACCAAAGTTATAGAATGATGAAACTGTCTGATATCGGGGATAGGTCTTTTATATCAATGAATTATAGTCCGAATGGCGTACCGCAAAGCTACACCGCTTAGTAGCGAAGTTGTTATTGAATGAATACCAGCTGAAAACTTGCTGAATCCTCCGCACCTTTGTAAGGGAAATTCAAGCCACATAGCGCTGCTGGTGGAATTATAAGACAATGTCCCACTTGAATTCGCTTCCATTATGTATGCAATTCAGCGCATTTATAAGCACAAAATGTGGAATCAGAAGTAATTACCTCTCCCATGTTCGTTTAAAATCGTCTGTCATTCGTTAAAGATGGTGTCAAAGTACAACAAGTAACAAGTAAAAGCGTGCTAAATTCGGCTGGACCGAATCTTATATAACCTATACCATGGATGTCATTTGTCAAGTTTTTCTCCCGGTTTATCTTTATATTGTATTTTTGAGTAGTTCGCTGGTATGACATCCAGCGAACTGCTCAAATACAAACAGCATGTCTATGTCAAGGGAAGGTCGTTGGAGACTGTCCTGCACGAGGTTGTGCATAACATAGAAGAATCCTTCGATGCCAAAACGTACACACTGGCGGTATGCATTGACATCGAGGGGGCTTTTAACAATGTGCGGACCGACACACTGATCTAATCTTAGAACAGTACCGGGTAGAACAGGTCCTTAGAGACTGGATAAGCCATATGCTAAGGAACAGGTGGATAAATTGTGTGTCGCAAGGCATAAATATAACGTAGAAAGTGGCACAGGGCACGCCACAGGGGGGCATTTTATCGCCACTCCTATGGGTGGACACCATAAATGACCTATTACGGATGCTGACTGAGGAGGGATTTGAACCCGCAGATGATGTTAAAATACTTCTAAGGGGTAAGGATCCGAACGAATTATGCGAAAGGGCAGAAAGGGTCTTGCATATGGCATATGACTGGGCTAGACCCAGAGGTCTCAATGTTAACCCAAAGAAGACGGAAATTTGCCTTTTCACGAGGAAGACTAAGGTGGGCGAATTTAACGCACCACGATTCCTCAATAAGACAATTTCGTTATTTGACAAAGTCAAATATTTAGGTGTGATCTTGGACAGGAAACTGAATTGGAAGTGTCACATTCAGGAGCGTGCTGAGTAGGCTCACAGATGTTGGGCACTATGTAGACGGACCGTAGACTCGAAATGGGGCCTGAATCCTAGGATAGTCCACAGGCTCTACAGGAGCGTGATTAGACCAATACTTACTTAAGCCTCAGTAGTTTGGTGGACTGCTATGGAGAAAAAGTGCAACATAAGGACCATACCACAGGTTCAGAGAACATGTTGTCTTGGCATAGGCGGAGCGATGAGCACCACGCCCACTAAGGCACTGGAGACTATTCTAGATAACCGACCCATTGACATACAAATTAAGTGTGAGGCAGCCACTGTGGCTATGAGACTTAAGCCGATGGGAGAATGGATTGAGGATAGGAGCAGCTCATACCATAGCGGTATAATCGAGGCGACGATAGGAAACCTGGAAGAGAAGAGATTTCCGATCGGATACCTGAGATGATCCTTGAGATCGAGTGCGAGGCACTGCTGCCATCGGCACAGTCTTGGATTGACGGAACCTTAGTATTGCCATCAGGAAGATCTTGCCATCATGTTACACGGATGGATCAGAACTAGCGGACAAAAGGGGCCTGGTGGTCTACATTGAGAACCCAGGGACTGAGATCTGTGTTAGACTGCCTGACCATAATACGATCCTGCAGGCAGAGATCCGGGCGATCACGGAATACGTGAAGTGGTGTGGTGCTAACGCGAGGATGTCGATTGGGAACATCTTTACCGACAGTAAAATTGCCATAAGGGCAATAACAACCAGGACGGTAAGGTCACGAACAGTCTTGTCTTCTCTGAGGATGTTAAAATCCGCATCGTTTGGATGCCGAACCATAACGGAGTAAGGGGAAATGAAAGGGGAGACGATTTGGCGGTGAAGGCCAGAGAACTGCCGCCAATAAACTTGGTTAACCCGAAGCCTTTCCGGTTGTCGCAGTCCTAGTTAAGGGAGTGGGCGACGAATGCGCATGCAACATTGTGGAACAGGGGAACGGTTGATTGGACGGCAAAAATCCTACGATGGGATCCAGATCATGAAAATTCGGGGCTTTTACTGAGAGGAAGCAAGAAGGAAGTCAGTATAGCTATTGGTATCATAACGGAACACATAGGACTACGAGCACACTTCTATAAAATCGTTGCGACAGGTGATAGCATGTGTGGGGCATGCGGGGAAAATGATGAGACGTTGGAGCATTTCCCTTGTCATTGCTCGGTGTTCGCGTCCAACAGATACTGGAACTTAGGTGGAGACACAATATCAGGCATGAACCAACTTAGGGGAGTTGTATTGAAAACGATTAAGGATTTTGTAAGCATGAACAATTAATGATTATGTAGCATGAACTCCTTACTTAAAATTTTCTTTTTATACCCTCCACCATAAGATGGGGGGTATACTAATTTCGTCATTCTGTTTGTAACTACTCGAAATATTCGTCTGAGACCCCATAAAGTATATATATTCTTGATCGTCGCGACATTTTATGTCGATCTAGCCATGTCCGTCCGTCTGTCCGTCCGTCCGTCCGTCCGTCCGTCCGTCCGTCCGTCCGTCCGTCCGTCCGTCCGTCCGTCCGTCCGTCTGTCTGTCGAAAGCACGCTAACTTCCGAAGGAGTAAAGCTAGCCGCTTGAAATTTTGCACAAATACTTCTTATTAGTGTAGGTCGGTTGGTATTGTAAATGGGCCATATCGGTCCATGTTTTGATATAGCTGCCATATAAACCGATCTTGGGTCTTGACTTCTTGAGCCTGTAGAGTGCGCAATTCTTATCCGATTGGAATGAAATTTTACACGACGTGTTTTGTTATGATATCCAACAACTGTTCCAAGTATGGTTCAAATCGGTTCATAACCTGATATAGCTGCCATATAAACCGATCTTGGGTCTTGACTTCTTGACCCTCTAGAGTGTGCAATTCTTATCCGATTCGAATGAAATTTTGCACAACGTGTTTTTTTATGATATCCAACAACTGTGCCAAGTATGGTTTAAATCGGTCCACAACCTGATATAGCTGCCATATAAACCGATCTTGGGTCTTGACTTCTTGAGCCTCTAGAGTGCGCAATTCTTATCCGATTGAAATGAAATTTTGCACGACGTGTTTTGTTATGATATCCAACAACTGTGCCAAGTATGGTTGAAATCGGTCAATAACCTGATATAGCTGTCATATAAACAGATCTGGGGATTTGACTTCTTGAGCCTCTAGAGTGCGCAATTCTTATCCGATTGGAATAATTTTTGGCACCAAGTATTTCGTTATGATATCCAACAACTGTGCCAAGTATGGTTGAAATCGGTCAATAACCTGATATAGCTGTCATATAAACATATCTTGGGTCTTGACTTCTTGAGCCTCTAGAGTACGCAATTCTTATCCGATTGGAATGAAATTTTGCTCGACGTGTTTTGTTATGATATCCAACAACTGTGTCAAGTATTGTTCAAATCGGTTCATAAACTGATATAGCTGCCATATAAACCGATCTGGGGTCTTGACTTCTTGAGACTCTAGAGTGCGCAATTCTTATCCGATTGGAATTAATTTTTCAAGACGTGTTTTGTTATGATATCCAATAACTGTGAGAAGTATGGTTCAAATCGGTTCATAACTTGATATAGCTGTCATATAAACAGATCTAGGGACTTGACTTCTTGAGCTTCTAGAGGGCGCCATTCCTATCCGATTTGTTTAAAAATTTTCATGAAATATTTTATTCTTACTTTCAACAACTGTGTCAAATAAAGTTCAAATCGGTTCATAACCTGATATAGCTGCCATATAAAACGATCTGGGATCTTGACTTCTTGAGCCTCTAGAGGTCGCAATTATTACCCGATTTGCCTGAAATTTTGTACGACGGATTTCTCATGACCTTCAACATATTATTACGGTCTGAATCGGTCTATAGCCCGATACAGCTCCCATATAAATCGGTCTCTCTATTTTACTTCTTGAGCCCCCAAAGGACGCAATTCTTATTCGAATTGGCTGACATTTTACACAGGTCTCCAACATATAATTTAATTGTGGTCCAAACCGGACCATATCTTTATATCGCTCTAATAGCAGAGCAAATCTTTTCTTATATCCTTTTTTGCCTAAGAAGAGATGCCTGGAGAATAACTCGACAAATGCGATCTATGGTGGAGGGTATGTAAGATTCGGCCCGGCCGAACTTAGCACGCTTTTACTTGTTAGAGGTTACTTTATAATTTTTAGAGCGCACAACAAGCCTATTACGGGCTTAGGTGTACGTCCATAGTGACATGGGCGGATTAATATCTGTACCCTCTTTTCAACCTAACCTAACCTAAGTTTTGTGAATGCTGCCGATAGTGTTTGAGGTAAAAGTGTTTTATTTTTACATCTGTTCCAAGTAAAGATACGAGTCACAAAATGAAGCTCGATATCTTTCCCTATAATTGTCTAGATTGTTTTGTACTGTTAAGACCATTGGATAAATAGTTGTGGATTGACAACTCCTAAGATCCATAGGAACTTGTAGTGTACATATGGTTTATTGTTATGGAACTTTCTATGTCCAAATGACAGAAAATTGTAGTAGGCCGAATATTTTATTTTAAAACTTTTTCTTTGAAAGAAATGTCACACTGAATTGAATTTAATTTTTGGTGTATATAATTTTTCATTTTGAATTTCAAACTGTTCAGTCGTGATAATAAGAAAGATTTTCTCAAATATAAAATTTGAAGGAGGAAACATTCCAGAATTATTTCTCCTAATAGCAATTAATATATCGATTGCTAAGGAAGTTTAGCAGAAAGAGCAAGGAATTGCCTCATTTGGATATTTGTTTTGGCGAGTTTTAGTATCGCAATCCATTTCATAAGGGCGGACAGCCCCATTAAGAGCATATTTGGGTGCACATTTTGAGTCCAGCATTTTGGTTCAAAGTTTCTTTTTCCGCTTCAAGGAAGTTTTCAAATATATTTCAATTGGATTGTTGGAGAAAAATTTATTGTGACAATAATTGTGTATCTCCCTACAACTAACTAGGACAGTCATATAGTTCTGGTATCCTTAAGGGTACCAGAACACTACCCTGATTTTACTATTCCATCAATGGATGGTACGTTTTTGGAACATTTTGACAAGAAAATCTAAGAAAAAATTAAATTTAAATATAATGTCATATCAAGTTTTAATGGAGCTTAAACAGGAATTTACCTCATTAAAATAGATTAAGTTTTCACCTTACTTTACTACACATATTCATCTTTAAACAATTGTACTTGAGCATCTCGAAACTTTAAGCCCTATTTTGCCATACTAAACTACCATGTCAACAACGATCGTCAACTGGCCAGATGACAACGTGGTACAATTGTGGTGAGTCATTATCAATTTCATTTGTTAACGGTTTGGAATGCTCGAACTTTACTAAATTTAATTCATAACATTTCAATTAGGAATTAGAAATACTTTCAGACATTTACATTAATAATTTAAACTGCTTTTAATTTTTCATTACACCCTAATACACATTTTATTTTCCATTTATTGTCATTGAATTACTGCATTCTAATTAATCTCTCCCACTCAATCAATCTTATGTATTTTTAATAATTTTTTGAATATATATCACAATGTTTTTGTAAACGAAAGTTTTTATTCACGAAAGGTTCGGTACTCACGCTAAAGGACACTCTGGAGGGCAGTTAGGTATTTAGATACTTTTCTGTACGGCAGGGTGGGTGTAAGATACAATGTGACCAATTGACATCTGGTGTCACGCCTTCATAATAACGTCATTCTCCTTCTTTAACTATCTATGCTTTTCCTTTCCATCTGTCTATTAGTTTTTAAGAGCTACCTAAAATTTTCTTTATGTAATCGCATCCATGCCTATTTCTGTTGGAGGAAGAACGCCCCCTAGACTGAGCACGGCTGGGGCTAGTAGCCAGTTCCAAGGGGAATAGGGCCATTATATGGTAGATCGTTACAAACTTCGCCTCCCAGATATAGCATTCGAAATGACTGAATACCCATGGGTTTAGGTTTCAGGTGAATATTTCCGTATGTTGCAAAAGCAACAATAAAATCACTATACCCTAACCTAGGGCGGTGGATAACATTTGCATAGTTAATCTCTTATAATATATAGCTTTGCTCTCCATTATACATAGCAAATAACCAAAGCAAGGGCTTATGTCTGCCACCCAATGGGATTTTCCTCTCATTTTGAGAAATTATTTACAATAAACTTTCTTTTAAGTATCCTCGACAGCATCATCATAATCACCATTGCGGGTTAAAGAAGTATTAATTTGTACGTTTCTTAAGCTTTTAAAATGTGTTAACCAGACATAATTTTTGTATGTAAACCAGAGCCATTAACAAAGAAAACAACGTTATGCTTGCATAAATCTAAATTGTTATTTAGTTCATTGAATATTCATAAATTCATGCTGATACAGATGTCTTACGTATGCATATATGGGTTCATGTGGTCAGTTTTGACCCATTACCGAGGGATAATATAAAAAAAAACCCAGTAAGGAAAGGCAAAAGTCGGGAGGAGCCGACAATATAATACCCTACACCTCTGAGTATAGGTAATAATTTTAACAGATAGCATTTATATCCAAATTTAGTCAGACTTTAATTTTGCATACTTATTGAAATATCGCAAAGAACCTTATACGATTTTCTTATGATGGTACGAAAATTGTGGCTTATACAGGCTTAAAAGTCGAAACGCATGACAGATATATATGGGAGTTTTATCTAAATTGATTTTGATGAAATTTTGCACACTCATTGGGATGTCATCTCATGAAAAGTTTTGAAGAGATTGGACCAAAATTGTGGTTTCTACAACCTTAAAAGGCCATATCGGATGAAAAACATATATGGGAGATATATATAAATCTGGACAGATTTTAATGGAACTTTGCACACATATGAGGACGTTGAATAAAAAGCTCCATGCCAAATTTTGTAAAGATCGGACCAAAATTGTGCCTTCTAAAGCTTTAATAGTTCAAATCGGACGAAAGTTATATATGTGAGCTATATCTATATCTAAATGCACACATATTGGGACGTCACAAAAAGCACTTCGAGCCAAATTTGGTAGAGATTGCACTAATTTTGTGGCTCCTACAGCTTTAAAACGGCATATCGGATGAAAGATATATATGGGAGCTATATTTAAATCTGAACCGATTTAGATGAAATTTTGCACACACTTCGTGTCAAAACAATCCTTAGATTAAGTTCACTGTCTTTTTGTAGGCAAGACAGACTACATGAATAAAGATTTTAACAACATGGATCTTAATTCAATACAGTTCCTTAAACAAGTAAGAGCGTGCTAAGTACGGCCGCGCCGAATCTTATATACCCTCCACCATGGATTGCATTTGTCGAGTTCTATGGGCGGTATCTCTTTTAAGGCAACCAAAGAATATTGAATAAAAACTGTTATGCTATTGGAGTTATAGTCCGATTCGGACCATAATTGAATGCTGAACATTGTGTAAAATTTCAGTTCATTCGGATAAGTATGGTGCCTTGTAGGGGCTCAAGAAGCAAAATCGGGAGATAGGTTTATATGGGAGCTGTATTAAGCTATTGATCGATTCAGATGATATTAAACACGTACGTTGAAGGTCACGGGAGAAGCCGTTGTACAAAATTTCTGCCAAATCGGTTGAGAATTGCGCCCTCTAGAGGCTGAAGACGTCAAGACCCAAGATCGGTTTTTATGGCAGCTATATCAAAACATAGACAGATTTGAACCATATATAGCGCAGTAGTTGGAAGTGATACCAAAACACCACGTGCAAAATTTCAGTCAAATCGGATGAGAATTGCGCCCTCTAGAGCCTCAAAAAGTCAAGACCCAAGATCGGTTTATATGGCAGCTATATCAGGTTATGAACTGATTTGAACCATACTTGGCACAGTTGATGGATATCATAACAAAATACTTTGTGCAAAAATTCATTCAAATCGGATAAGAATTGCGCCTTCTAGAGACTCAAGAAATCAAGACCCAAGATCGGTTTATATGGCAGCTATATCAAAACATGGACCAATATGGCCCATTTACAATACCAACCGACCTACACTAATAAGAAGATCTATACAAAATTTCAAGGGGCTAGCTTTACTCCTTCGGAAGTTAGCGTGCTTTCGACAGACACACGGACGGACGGACGGACGGACGGACATGGCTAGATCGACATAAAATGTCGTGACGATCAAGAATATATATACTTAATGGAGTCTCAGAGGCATATTTCAAGGTGTTACAAACAGACTGACGAAATTAGTATACCCCCATCCTGTGGTGGAGGGTATAAAAAAGAAAAATGTATATATCATTCATTTAATTTTTAACAAAAGTTAAAAAGCTCTTAATTTGATTTATTTATAACTTTTAGATGGGCACTTTTGCAATACTCAGCATTCGTGTTATACTCAACAAAGCCAATAAGTCATTTATTGGACACAGGAAATGAACAATGACTGCACCTATCAATGAAGGTTCACTCGGAATTGTTTTTGCTATTAATCTTTTGGTTGTGTCGGTGAGTGGCTGAGATTTCTTCCCAAAAATGTGTTTCCTTAACAATAACTTGAGCACCTTGGTCAATGTTATCTGTGGTAAATTGATTTTATTCCCACCAATTTTGCTTAATGTAGAGCCATTTTATAGGTGAACATACAATCATCAATCGTATCCATCATTTTATTGCAACGTTTACCTTTCAGTCAGAAGGCCACTTGGCCATGTTGTAGTTCATTAGAGAATAAATCAACAAAACATGAAAAAATCGATACACAAAGATGATAAAAAAAAGGAAATTCCGACAAATGTTATCGCTTGGTTCGCTTAAGCGCCTATAATCGCTTTAAACTCTATAACAGGTATACTCTTTGCCAGAGCAGATTGAAAGCTAAGCTATTTGCACGATGAATGAGGATGCTTCCACCCGTATTATTATGGGTGATTGCTCGCGGTCGGTCACATAGAAGATAAGGATTATGGGGGAAATTTTTGCGTTATAAACTGCAATGATTAAGGAATTAAAACTAAAAGCTTAGCTAAATTTTTTGTAACATTTTTGTACCCACCACCAAGGGATAGGGGTATATTAATTTTGTTATTCCGTTTGCAAGACATCGAAATATCAATTTCCGACGCTATAAAGTATATATATTCTTGATCAGCATAAAAATCTAAGACGATCTAGCCATGTCCGTCCGTCTGTCTGTTGAAATCACCGTACAGTATTTAAAAATAGAGCTGAAACTTTGCACAGATTCTTTCTTTTTTGACCATAAGCAGGTTAAGTTCGAAGATGGGCTACATCGGAATATATCTTAATATAGCCCCCATATAGACCGATCCTCCGATTTAATGTCTTAGACCCATAAAATCCACATTTATTATATTACTAGCTGGACCGGGACGGCTCCGCTGCGCCTTCTTTTACTTTATATGGAACAAAATTTTCCTTGGAATATTTATTTCCGACAATTAAAGAGATTCTAGTGAAATACCATGATACGCTTGACAAACCGTTTAACAATATAAGTCCCTTTATCTGAATCCCATATGGTCTTTAAGTTTAGATGTAAGGTGTACTCCATTCTTGAAGTACTTTATTTCTGCCCAATATACTCATGATATCTGAATTAGGGGTGTTTTCGGGTGTGAGGCTGTCCCCCCCATATTGTCATTGGTTTTGAGGGGGAGTTTATAGGATGAGGTGTCCCCCAAACACATGGTTCCAAAATTGGTTATTAAATTCGTTTTCTAATCTCAAATACCTTTCATTTGAGCCACATATGGGCATGGTCAAAAATTTTTACCCTTTGGGGGTGTTTTGGGGAAGGGGTGGTGCCCTTAATATATGGTCGTACATTTCGATATCAAATTCGTATTCTACTCCCAAATACCTTTGTTGGAGCCCGATGGTTACTAAAAAATTGCTGTTTGTCTGCTATTTCGGGAAAGGGGTTGACCTCCAAAAATTAGTCCCGAAAGTGGGTATCAATTCTTGCTCTGCCCCCCCAATACCGCTCAATTAAGCTCCACATTGACATGGTCGGTAAATATGTCCGATTTAGGGGTGTTTTCGGGATTGGGGTGGTCCCCCAAACACTCAGCCCGGAAAATATATCAGCAACGTGCTCTATTCTTATATATCTATATGTCATTTATTTGAACCCCATATTGCCATCGGCCTCAAAATTGGGTATCAAATTCGTTTTCTAATCTCATTTAAACTCCTTATTGCAAAAGTCTGCAAATATGTCTGGTTTGGGTTATTGGCCCTAAAAACTATGAATATTTTGTTCCACTCTCTTTAAGACCCAAATTGTCTTGGTGAGCAAATACGTCTTATTTGGGGGTTGTTATGGTGCTGGGACGTCTGCTAGACAGTTGGTCCCTAATGTTGATATTAGATACGTGGTCTAACCCAACATACCGTTAATTTGAGCCCCATATTTCCATAGTCGGCAAACATAATCGGTTTGGGGGGATTTTTTGGAGGATGGGCGGCCACTCGGATTCGTGTTCCACTTTAAAATCCCTCTTATTTGAGCCTCATATTGCAATAGTCAGAAAATACGTACTATTTGGGTGGTGTTGTGGGGGTGGGGTGGGGGTGGGGTAGCCCCATAGACACTTTTTCCGAATATTGGTATCAAATTCGTGCTTTACTCCTAAAGACCTTTTATTTGAGCCTTATATTGCTATGGTCGTAAATTTGTCCCCTTTTGGGGTGGCCCCCCAATCACTTGGTCCCATATTTGGATATCAGATTCGTATTCTACATTCAAATACCTTTTATTTAAGCCCCATATTGCCAAGGTTAGTAGATAAGTTCTGTTTGGGGGGTATTTTGGGGAAGGGGTGGACCCCCAGAAACGTGGTCCCACATTTGGATATCAGATTCGCATTCTACTAGCAAATACCTTTCATTTGAGTCCCATTTTGCCATGGTCGGTAAATATGTCCGATTTAGGGGTGTTTTGGAGGTTGGGTTGGCCCCCTCTCACTTGGTCCGACAATTGGATACGAGATACGTATTATTATCCTAAATACCTTTCATTTGAGTCCCATATTGTCGTGATCGGTCTAAATATATGTTTGGTAGGTTTTAGGGTGGGGCGCCTACCCTAGGTACCCCAACCGAAATTTGGATACCAAATTTTTATTTTTAGAGTACTATATGAGAGCACACAAAATTTCGCTTAAATCGCATCACACATCTCCGAGATCTGGCGTTTCTGAGTATTAGGGTAAGGGGGAGGGTCCGCTTCCCCTTCAGATATGAAAAATGTAGTATCTTTTTTTCCCACGGTATCATTATGAACCGTCATTTATTGTCCGATGTCGCCGAAATTTGGGACAGTGAGTTGTATTAGGCTCTTCGAAATTTTTCTGCAACTTGACCCAAATCGGTCTAGACTTGGATATACAATAGCAGCCATATAGACCGATATCTCGATTAAAAGTTTTGGCGCCATAAAAGGCGCATTTATTGGTCCCATAAAAAGAGCACATATAATAATTTATAATCCGATTTACACATATATAATCCGATTTCACTGAAATTTAACACAGTGACTTATGTTAGGCTTTTTGACATCCATATCGTAGATCGGTCTAAATTTGGGTATGGCTACGAAAAAGACAAATATTTTGTTCCACAAAATTGAAAATGACTTTTACTTATTATACCTCTCAATATCCGTGTAAAATTCGGTCCAAATCGGACCATATTTCGATAAAACTGCTATGGGAGCATAAATTATGCATTTTCACTGAATTTTGATGAAAGGTGGTTTACATATATACCCGAGGTGGTGGGAATCCAAAATTTGGCCAGTCCGAACTTAATGCCTTTTTACTTGTTTATGACTTCTTTTAGTCATGACAAGTACGGTCCATATCGATTTGAAAAATTTATTCAAAGAGCGTGTCAAATGCAATTTATGGTCGAGGGTATTTAAGTTACGGCCCTGCCAAAATTAACGCCCTTTTACTTGTTTGATTACAACATAAAAAAAGCGGATACGAATAAGCCCAACTCGGTGGTCTTGGACAACCAGGCACATAAATATCGACATGCAGATTATTACCAATAACAGCTTCTTTCAAAGCTCCATTTTGAGCATACTACAAATGTTTCATGTTACGGTAATTAATTTTTAAGTAATTTTCTCTAAATGGAATGCCACCTCCATACCCCTAGTGTTTAGTATATTTATATACTAGAACCGCTTGCTAGAGTTGTACTGCGTATAGGTATGGGCAAGTGGCATAAAAATTTGCCTTTAGCCGTTATACCCTGACCCAAATAGCTACGTTGTTCACATTGACATCAAGAGAAGAAACGAACAGCGTTTTCTCATAATTAATTCGATTGATACTGTTGCATGATGCTTGGAGACAGCTCTCCTTCTATGACCGCTTGGTAGCAGCACAACATGTGATTTTCAATGGATCCCCAGTGAATAATGCCGCTTTTAGAGGCACACTTAAAAAAAACCGGCGAATTGGATGAGAGCCAAAGAGGGCCATTAAGGACGGGCAATAGCATACACCACAATGTGAAGAACGAAGTAAGAAAGTAAAAGAGAGGCAAAAAAACAGAAAGCGATAAAAGCAAAAACAAGAATTTCTTATGGCGCACATTGGAAATTGAGTTTACTTTGTCAGGACAAAACCTCAAATTGGGATAGGTTAACAAAGTCACTGCTAAAAAGGATAAGTAGCAGCAGCGGCTAATAACGGGAATAACAACCTGTTTTCTGTGTTAGAACTTGAAAGCTTTTGGGGAGAACTCAGTAAGGGAGCAAAAGCCGGAGGTATTAGGCATAAGCTTTTACAGTTGGCTGAATATGACAAAGAGAAGAGAGTAAATAGAAAGAGTTTTGAAAGCTTCGATAAGAGTAAAAGGGAATATTCTTTGTTTGGGAGAAATGAGAGTAAAAATAGATTAAAGCTAGGGAAAAAGCTTACTCGTCAAGTCAAGAGAGCTCCGAAACTGGGATGCTGCCGCCAATGCCAGTGTATGTTGTTTCCTGTGCAAGGGAATTTTTGGCGAGTTTTTCGCAGCAACGACAATCAGACCCGACCATCGACAACAACATGTGAAGTGTAAAAGATGCGATGCGGCTGGTGTTTTTGTTTGTGCATTTCTCCATGAGCACACACACACACACTCAGTTGCACACGAACAATGTAGGTAGAATATGCTGATGAACGGTGAAAACTTCTGGGAACATTTTAGTTGTTCAGTTAAGCTCCAGCATCCACAAGGAGCACGAGGATTTTACGGTCGCTTTGATTTTCGGTGTAACCCCCTATAAAGCACTACAGGTCAAAAGCAAAATCTTATCTAGAATTGTTTTCGCAAAAGAGATCTCATAGAAAAATTCCCCAAAAATCGAATGAAAGTGGAGGTCAAAATTATTTAAAACAAAACGTTAACAGAATTGTTCGGAAGGTATATGCTTGGCATTGCCACTCGCATGTGTGGTGTGTATGTGTGCGTGAGAATAATACACAAAAGCCTCAACAGTTAGAAAAGTATTAACTAAACAAGAATAAGAAGAAGAAGAAATAGAAAAAGAAGAAGAATATATTGGTGCAAGTTGATACCAGGTGTGCAGGCTAACGGTCAAAGTGCCTCCTCCAATATCATTCGGCAATTTTTTCTCGCTTGCGCTTTTATCGCCGTTCAGTTCAAGTGCAGTTCAGTGCTTTTTGTTTTTTAAGTGTCAGTGAACGCAGCAAAGCGTCTCAATGCGGTTCGCATTGAGTGCATGAACGGAAAGTGCAAATTTGCCGGTTGGCAAAACTACGTTAAACAAAAAAACGGTCATAACTGTGCGAAATAGCGTAAATAATATTTTTTGTGGATTTCATCGATATGTTTATATGTTGTTGAATGCCAGAGAAGGTGGCTTTAAGGTCAGCATAAGGTGTCAATTGTTTTGTATTTGTATAAGCTTTCTTAAAAAGAAATGAAAATCTAAAGTGCTTATAAATCTCCTTGAAATAAAAAACAAAACAAAAAAGTATGTCTAAGAGTGGTGTGCCACATTTACTCTAAAGAAATTTTAAAAGAAAGTGAAATTGTGCCCAATGAGTTGTTGTCTGACTTTTTGAAAGATATTTCCATTTGCTACAGGAGATATACGATTAAATGTTACAGGCAAGAAAAATATGAAAAAATCCATTCCCATCACATATAATGTAAAATGTGATCACAATGAAATGATATAAATTCTTAGAAATTGAGCTCTCAAAAATAATTAATTTGGGTTAACTTCATAAATAATGATTGAGTTGTCATTAATGTATTTTGGAGCAAATTGAAAATTGTAAATTTTGCCCAAGCATCGGAACAAAAATATTCGAAAACACAGACATTTGTTCATTCGCACTTTAAGAATGCGCTACGAAATGTTGGCATATTTTGCATATGTTTGTTTGTTTGTTTATTTTGCATTTTTAATATGTTTAATGTTTTTATACCCATCACCATAGGATAAGGGTGAATTCATCTAGTCATTCCATTAGCTACATATCGAAATATACATTTCCGACCCTACAAAGTACAATATTTCGAATTGTCGTACAATTCTAAGGCGATTTAACAATGTCCGTGTGGCTGTCCGTCCTTCTGTTTTAATCAGCCTTTAAAAAATTGAGATATTGTGCTGAAGTTTGGCACCGATATGTGTTTTTGCTGCACGCAGGATAAGTTCTTGAATGGGCCAAATTGGACCATATTTGGATATAGCTGTAATAAAGACCGATCTGTCGACTAAGGATATGAAACCCATAAAAGCTGCATTTATTGTCATGCAGAAATTTGAAATGACGAATTGTCTAAAGCTTACCGACATCCGACAGAAAAATGGTTCACATCGGACTATATTTAGATATATGTAGCTGCCATATAGACCGAACTGCTGATTAAGGGTTCGAAGCCCATGAAAGCTGCATTTATTAGCCGATTTTGGGAAATGTAAAATAATGAGTTGTTTTAAGACTCCCAATATCCGACCCAAAGCCTCCCAATATCCGACCCAAATATGGTTCACATCGGACTATATTTAGATATAGCTGACATATAGACCGATGAGTATAATAAGCCTATAAAATGAGCATTTTTCATCAGATTTCAATGAAATTTGGCGCAGCGAGTTCTGGTAACCCACTTAACCTGAAACTGTGATTTGTATAAGAGTTTTCGGGACCCGAATCATATATGATCCATACAAGCCAATATTTAAATGTAACTATTGATATGGTTATGAAGTTATAACAAGTAAGGGTGAGCTAAAGTCGGGCGAAACCGACCTTTTGATGCCCCACACCACATTGTGTATGCATGCTTAGTCGTCAAAACTCAAAATTTGCTTAAATTTGATATGAAGAATTTCCATCAAAATCCGTACACATTGGATTGGAGCCATGAAGTAAATCGTTGTACAAAATTTCTGAGAAGATCAATTGATAAATGGTTCAAATCGGACTATATTTAGATTTAACTGCCATATAGACCGATCTGCTGATTAAGAGTCTGAAGCTCATGAAAGCTGCATTTATTATCCGATTTCACGGAAATTTGAGATAGTACGTTGTTTTTGAGATTTCCAGGAGGCCACCGTAGCGTAGAGGTAAGCATGTTCGCCTTTGACGCTGAAAGCTCGGGCTTCAATATTGGTGAGACTATCAGAAGAAAAATGTCAACGGTGATTTTCCGCTCCTAATGCTGGCAACATTTGCGAGGTACTACGCCACGTATAAACTTCTCTCCAAAGAGGTGTCTCACCGCGGCACGCCGTTTGGACTTGGCTTTTAAAGTAGCCCCCTTAATATGTGGTTTAAACTTGAATCGGACTGTACTCATTGATATGTGAGAAGTTTGCCTTTGCAAAATTTGCAAAAAAAAAAAATTGCTTTAAGGCTCCTAACATTCGCCCCAAATATTGTTCATATCGTACTATATTTATACCCTACACCACTACCATGGTACAGCCTATTATTGGGTTGCCCAAAAAGTAATTGCGGATTATTCATATAGTCGGCGTTGACAAATTTTTTCACAGCTTGTGACTCTGTAATTGCATTCTTTCTTCTGTCAGCTATCAGCTGTTACTTTTAGCTTGCTTTAGAAAAAAAGTGTAAAAAAGTATATTTGATTAAAGTTCATTCTTAGTTTTATTAAAAATGCATTTACTTTCTTTTAAAAAATTCGCAATTACTTTTTGGGCAACCATATAACTTAGTGCATTTGTTTGTAACACACAGAAAAAAGAGAGATGAACCTATCGAATCAGAAAGCGAGTATACCAATCGACTCAGAATCACTTTATAATGCGATTTAGCTATGTCCGTGTGTCTGTCTGTCTGTCAGTTTGTATGTCTGTCCATGTTAATTTGTGTACAAAGTACTGGTCGTATTTTTCATCCAATCGTCTTTAAATTTGGTACAGAGTATGCTTTTCTGCCTAGACACGAAGCCTATTGAAATTGGATAAAATCGTAAAATTTTCAGTAAAAATGCATTAAAATGGTAATTTTTTAACCGGTTCTTTCGAAAATTGGCAGGAAGAATTTTTTTCTGATTCTCGACTTTACTGCTGAGTTTCATTGAAATCGGTTCAGATTTAGATATAGCTCCATATATGCATATTGTCCGATTTTCACTCCAGGAGCCACTGCATATATTCGTCAGATTTTGGGTAATTTGCAATAATGTTGCCATATGTCAACCGTAGTTATTACAGTTTGAACATATTTGCTCGAATTTCGATACGGAATGTTTAACATCCCATCTGAAAACATCCGCCGGGGTGCATAAAAATTTGTTCAGAATTTGAAACAGATCCCACTTTGTACTTATAGGGTAGGTGTAGGGTATTGTTCAGTAGGCACCGCCAGACTTTAGCCTTTCCTTACTGGGTAGATTCAGTTGCTATATAAACCGATCTGCCGGTTAAGGGTCTGAAGCCAACACTAGGTGCATTCATTATCCGATTTCGCTGAAATTTTAAATAGTGAGTTATTTTGAGCTAGCCGACATCCATCGATCCAAATATGGTTCAGATCGGACGATATTTAGATATAGCTGCCATTTAGACTGATCTGCCGACATAGTGTCTAAATCCCGTTAAAGACGCATTTATTATCAGATTTCGCTGAAGTTGACAAAGTGACTTGTTATAAGCTTGACGTCGTCCGACCAAAATATGAACCAAATCAGACCATATTGAGACATAGCTGCCATAGAGACCGATCTTCCAATTTATGGCCTTAGTCCCATAAAAAATGGTTTTATTGCCTGATTTCGCTGAAATTGTGATTTGTATAAGAGTTCTCGGGATCTGAATCAAATATGATCCAGACCAGCCCCTCCTTATACCCTCCACCATAGGATGGGGGTATAATAATTTCGTCATTCTGTTTGTAACTTCTCGAAATATTTGTCTGAGACCCCATAATGTATATATTGGGTTGCCCAAAAAGTAATTGTCGGTAATATAGTAGTAACTCTGTAATTGCATTCTTTCTTCTGTCAGTTATCAGCTGTTAATTTTAGCTTGCTTTAGAAAAAAAGTGCGCGAAATTTTGTTTACATTTGTTTATTTGGCGTCAATATCCACCAAAAGAAGGTTATGCTATCTGTTTGATGGGATTGGAAGGGTGTGGTAAATTTTGAGCTGCTTCCAAGGAACCAAACGATTAATTCGGATGTTTACTGTCAACAATTGGACAAATTGAATACAGCCATCAAGGAGAAGCGACCAGAATTGGTCAATCGTAAAGGTGTCATATTCCACCAGGACAACGCTAGACCGCACACACCTTTGGTCACTCGCCAAAAACTGAGTGAGCTTGGCTGGGAACTTTTGATGCATCCACCATATAGCCCTGACCTTGCAGCATCAGACTACCATTTATTTCGATCTTTGCAGAACTCCTTAAATGGTAAAACTTTCGGCAATGATGAGGCTATAAAATTGCACTTGGTTCAGTTTTTTGCAGATAAAGGCCAGAAGTTCTATGAGCGTGAAATACTAAATTTGCCAGGAAGATGGCAAAAGGTTATCGAACAAAATGGCAATTATATATTTGATTAAAGTTCATTCTAAGATTTATTAAAAAAGCATTTACTTTCTTTTAAAAAATCCGCAATTACTTTTTAGGCAACCCAATATATTCCTGATTGTCGTGACTTTTTATGTCGATCTAGCGATGTTGGTCCGTCTGTCCGTCCGTCTGTCCGTCCGTCTGTTCGTCCGCCCGTCCGTCTGTCGAAAGCACGCTAACTTTCGAAGGAGTAATGCTAGCCGCTTGAAATTTTGCACAAATACATCTTATTAGTGTAGGTCAGTTGGGATTGTAAATGGACCATATCGGTAAAAATTTTGATATAGCTGCCATATAAACCGATCTAGGGTCTGACTTCTTGAGCCTCTAGTGAACGCAATTATTATCCAATTTGGCTGATATTTTGCATGAGGTGTTTTGCTATGACTTTCAACAACTATGCTACGAATAGTTCAAATCGGTCTATAACCTGATATAGCAGCCATATAAACCGATCTGCGGTCTTGACTTCTTGAACCACCAGTGAACGCAATTATTATCCACTTTGGCTGTTATTTTGCATGAGGTGTTTTTATATGACTTTCAACAACTGTGCTAAGAATAGTTCAAATCGGTCCATAACCTGATATAGCTGCCATATAAACCGATCTGAGGTCTTGACTTCTTGAGCCTCTAGAGGGAGCATTTCCTATCCGATTTGGCTGAAATTTTGCATGAGGTGTTTTGTTATAACTTCCAACAACTGTATTAAGAATGGTTCAAATCGGTCCATAACCTGAAACAGCTGCCATATAAACCGAAATTCATCAGTCACCTGAAGCGAAAAATCTTTGTGCCAAATTTTGTAAAGATCGATTAACAAATTACTACAGTATTGAGTATTCGTCGAAATCGAACTAAAACTAAAGCTATATCCTAATCTGAACCGATTTCCACCGAAATTTCCACACAACACAAATTCATAAGAAAGAAATTCGCCGACACAGGATCTAAAGGAGAAAATCGGGTGATAAATATAAATGGGAGATATATCTTAATCTGAATCGATTTCCTTGAAATGCAACAGCAATACCGGTCACAAGGGTGAATCGGTTAACAATTTCAATACTAGTCCAAATGGGAAGAACATATATATGGGAGCTATAGCCAAATCTGAACCGATGTCGACCAAAATCCTCAAGTCTTGTGGAAATCGCAGAAGAAAGAGTAGTGGAAAGTTGCTAAGGCTCTAGTAGTAACAAGTAAGGACGACCTAAGGTGAGGCAAAGCCGCCCTTTTGATACCCTAAACCATATTGGATATGCAGGCTAGGTAGTCGAATTTAAAATATATGCTTATATTTGATATGTAGAATTTCGATCAAAATCAGTAAATATTGTAGGAGTTATAAAGGGTGACTTTTTAGCTATTATCTTTTTGGCAACACTGGTTTCATCACGCAAGTTTCGTGTTTTATTTCTTTGTCAAACATCTTCAGTTTAGTCTATAATTTAACCATTAATCATCTTATAAACGAACAACGCTTGGAAATTATTGAATTTTAATATCAAAATGTGTGCTCTGTTAAGAAAGTTCATGGCGCGCTTCTTCCATTCCATCGACGAAGCTCAGTTTTGGCTCAATAGGTATGTAAATAAGCAGAATTGTTGATTTTGGAGTAAATATCAGCCAGAATCATTGCAAGAGCTACCAAAGCATTCCGGTATGTTACAGTTTGGTGCGGTTTATGGGCTGGTGGCTTCATTGGGCCGTACTTCTTCAAAGATGATGCGAATCGTAACGTAACTCTTTTTTACCCAAAATGCAAGAGCTTGACTTGTATGACATGTGTTTTTGAGAGGTGAGTTTAGTGAACATTTTATTTCACTTTCGGGATCGTTGAATTGAACGCCTAGGTCGTGTGATTTAATGCGTTTAGAAAAGTTTTATGGGTATATGTTAAAGCTTATGTCTGCACAGACAAGCCTGCTTCCATTAACGTATTGGAAGACAACATTGAAGCATTTATGTTAAAATTGGTCTAAGCGGATGGAGGAGGCGCAGTCACGTTCAACATTTACATAATCTTCAAACACCGAATTATATGGGCCAAACTATCGATTCAAATATAGATTCTATGGTTTTTTTCTGAAATTGATGTGTTTTTTTAACTTTCATATAGCTCTAAAAAATCACCCTTTATATGAGAGCTATATCTAAATCTGAACCGAATTTAAACGATAAACGTAAGCACACATAGCAAAGATCGTAACAAATCATTGTGAAAATGTTAGTGAAAATCACCGGAGCGAGACTACTACACAAGCTCTGATGGAGAAAATCAGCAAGGCCAAGATTCATATTACCTTAATTCAGTAGCCATGGATGACCCGGAACAAAGTTTCTGGACTGAACCATA
The DNA here is from genome assembly GCF_963082655.1 of Stomoxys calcitrans. Taxonomy (NCBI): domain Eukaryota; kingdom Metazoa; phylum Arthropoda; class Insecta; order Diptera; family Muscidae; genus Stomoxys; species Stomoxys calcitrans. The sequence continues at coordinate 87,097 of NW_026739323.1, forward strand.
TCAACTACCAATCATTCTATGCTAACAACGGTACTCGGCCGAGGACCTGCGTAATTTGTTATTAAAATTTGACAGTGATGAGACCGGGGGACGGTGGAGCATACCTGGCATCACTTAATCTGCCTTTCGACTCTCCGACACCTCCACCCACGTCGGAGCTGCTACGGCTGGTGAGGAAAGCAAAACAGAAAGGAAACGAGGTACTAATAGGGTGCGATGCGAACTCCACTTTTCGAGGGGTAGTACCAACATTAATAAGCGGGGCCAAGCCCTGGCAGAGTTCTTGAATACTAACGCCCTAATACCACTTAATATTGGTAAGACCGCTACCTTTGTTAACAGGATTAGGGAGGAGGTTTTAGACGTAATAATATGTTCGGAAAATCTAATCGATGAGGTTCAGGATTGGAGGGTCTCCATGGAACACTCTTTCTCTGACCATCGCTACATTAGCTTTAATAAGTTGGACAAAATTCGGAAGGCTACTCAGAAGAAGACTTGGGCAAGATAATTTATATTGAAAAACCCTGGATAACCGGGGAGATTCACAATATGGGGAAAGAGGTCCGCAGACTTTAAAACAGAACACGTGGTAAAAAAGTGAAAGTATATTGGGATGTGTTTTATATACGGCTCAAGGTATACAATAAGATTAGCAGAGCGGCAAAACGTGCCTCCTGGAACTTTTTCTGCGACCAGGTCGAAAGCTTTAATGATGCCACCAAGATGAAAAAGTTTCTCTCAAAAACTCAAGTCCAAACTGAATCTTTAGTAGATGACATGGGAGTGAGAGCATATGCAACGGATGACATGTTGAGCCTTTTGATGAAAACGCATTTTCCACACGATACGACGGGATTAACGGAGACACCGGAATCTTGGAATAATGACGATGATCGATGGTTTATAATTACGGAATTTATGGTGAAGGAATCTTTGAGGAGCTTCGAACCATTTAAGTCACCCGGACCTGATAGAATGTTTCCGGCGTTACTACAAAAGGAGGCCGTCTATAGGGCGCCTCATCTGGCCACTATTTTCACAGTGTGCGTAGGACCTGCAAATACTCCGAAACCCTGGTAAGAGGTTAGGATGGTTTTTATACCTAGGTCCGGCAAGGCAAGTTACGCGACATCAAAGGCCTACGCCATAAGGCTTATGGCCTTTCTTCTCAAAACAATGGAACGCATTGTGGATACCATGATAAAGAGTACGACATCCAACGATCTGCTCAAACACAAACAGCATGCCTATGTCAAGGGAAGGTCGGTGGAGACTGCCCTGTACGAGGCTATGCATAAAATAGAAGAATCCTTCGATGCCAAAACGTAAACACTGGCGGTATGCATTGACATCGAGGGGGCGTTTAACAATGTGTGGACCGACACATTGATTCAATCCTTAGACCAGTACCTGGTGGACCAGGTCCATAGAGACTGGATAAACCATATGGCAAGGAGCAGGTGGATAAATTGCGGGTCCTATGACATAAATATAAGGGAGTAGTGGCACAAGGCACGCCACAGGGGGCATGTTATCACCACTCCTTTGGTTCACCACCATAAATGACCAATTACGGATGCTGACTGAGGAGGGTTTTGATCCCGTCTGCTATGCAGACGATGTTATAATACTTCAAAGAGCTTAATGTCCGAACCAGCTATGTAGTAGGGCCGAAAGCGTCTTGCATACGGCATATGACTGGGCTTAATCCAGACGTTTCAATGTTAACCCAGAGAAGACTGAAATATGCCTATTCACGAGGAAAATGAAGGTTGGACAATTTGACGTGCCTCGATTTGGATATCTGACAAGGTCAAATACACAGGTGTGCTCTTGGATAGGAAACTAAATTGGAAGTTCCACATTCAGGAGCGTACAGTCGTTAGGGCGGCGAAAATCCTATGGGGTGACACGGATCGTGAGAGGACGGAGGCTATTACTGAAAGGAAGTAAGAAGGGGTTCAGTATTGAGGTACTGATTAAGATATAGCTGCCGTATATGTATATCGCCCGATTTTCATTTCAAGAACCACATTTATTGAACAATCTTGCCAAAACTTTGTACAACGCTTTCCGCGATGACTAACGCAATATCTGTAAAGTTTGGTCGAAATCCGGTCAGATTTAGATACAGCTCCCATATATATTTTTGTTTGATTTTCAGATATTTTGCTATAATGTGCTAATTTGTAAGTATAGGTTAGTTTAGGTTGAAAAGAGGGTGCAGATATTAATCCGCCCCATGCCACTATGGACATACATCACTTGCCGAAACGATTTTGCAGAAGTGAGCTCCTAGTCCTATATGTCTCGTTATGATACCAATAGCTATACTGATCTACTTCTTGCTTCCTTTCATCCTCGTCTTCACAGGATCTGGGATTTTTGCCGTCCTACCGACCGTTTCGCTATGTTGCATGCCCATTCGTCGCCCACTCCCTTAACTCGGACTGCGTCGACCCGAAATGCTTCGGGTTAACCAAATTTATTGACGGCAGTCCTCTGGCCTTCACGACCAAATCGTCTGCCCTTTCATTTCCCCTTACTCCGTTATGGCCCGGCACCAAAACAATGCGAATTTTTCAATCCTCAGAGAAGGCGTTAGTCTCCTTCTTACACTGCAATACATTTTGTGACCTTACCGTCCTGGTTGTTATTGCCTTTATGGCAATTTTACTGTCGGTTAAGATGTTCAAACTCGACGTCCTCGCATTAGCACCCCACCACCTCACGCAATCCCTGATCGCCGGGATCTCCGCCTGCAGGACCATATTATGGTCAGGCAGTCTAAAACAGATCTCAGTCCCTGGGTTCTCAATGTAGACCACCAGGCCCCCTTTGTCCGCTAGTTCTGATCCATCCGTTTAACATGATGGCAAGATCTTCCAGATGGCAATACTAAGGTTCCGTCAATCCAAGACTGTGCCGATGGCAGCAGTGCCTCGCACTCGATCTCAAGGTTCATCTCAGCTATCCGATCAGAAACCTCTTCTCTCCTTCCAGGTTTCCTATCGTCGCCTCGTTTATACCGCGATGACAAGAGCTGCCGCCATCCTCAATCCATTATTCCCTTCGCCTTAAGTCTCATAGCCGTAGTGGCTGCCTCACACTTAATTTGTACTTCAATGGGTCGGATATCTAGAATAGTCTCCAGTGCTCTAATGGACGTGGTCCTCATCGCTCCGCCTATGCCAAGACAACATGTTCTCTGAACCTGTTGTATGGTCCTTATGTTGCACTTTTTCTCCAAACTACTTAGGCGTAAGTAAGTATTGGTCTAATCACGCTCCTGTAGACCCAGTGAACTATCCTAGGATTCAGGCCCCATTTCGACCCACCGGCCCGTCTACATAGTGCCCAACATCTGTGAGCCTTCTCAGTATGCTCCTCAATGTGACACTTCCAATTCAGTTTCCTGTCCAAGATCACACCTAAGAATTTGACCTTGTCAGATACCGAAATCGTCTTATATAGAGAAACGTGGTTCTTTAAATTGGCCCAAGTTCGTCTTTCTCGTGAGCAGGCATATTTCAGTCTTCTCTGAGTTAACATTGAGACCTCCACGTCTAGCCTAGTCATATGACATATGCAAGACCCTTGCGGCCCTTCTGCATAGCTTGTTCGGATTCTTACCCCTTAGAAGTATTATAGCACTGTCTGCATAGCATACGGGTTCAAATCCCTCCTTAGTCAGCATCCGTAATAGGACATTTATGGTGGTCACCCATAGGAGTGGTGATAAAATGCCCCCTGTGGCGTGCCCTGTGCCACTTTCTCTCTTGCTGTTCCTTAGCATATGGTTTATCCAGTCTCTATGGACAGGGTCCACCCGGTACTGGTCTAAGGATTGGAGCAGTGTGTCGCTCAGCACATTGTTAAAAGCAACCACGATGTCAATGCATACCGTCAGGGTGTACATTTTGGCATCGAAGGATTCTACTATTTTATGCATGACCTCGTGCAGGGCAGTATCCACTTATCTTCCCTTGACATAGGCATGCTGTTTGTATTTTAGCAGTTCGCTGGATGTCCTACTCTTTCTCATCCACAATACGTTCCATGGTTTTGAGTAGAAAGGACGTAAGGCTTATGGGTCTGTTGGCCTTTGGTGTCGCATAACTTACCTTGCCGGGCTTGGGTATAAACACCACCCTTGCCTCCTACCAGGATTTCGGAGTATATGCAAGTCCTACGAACGCTGAGAAAATATTTTTCAGATGAGGCTTCAGTTAGTTTCCCTCTTTCTGTAGTAACGCTGGAATCATTTGTTAATCGATTCAGATTTACATATAATTGCCGTTTATGTATCCGCCCGATTTTCACTTCTAAAGCCACTACAAGCGCATTAATTGACAAGTCTTACCAAAATTTTGCACACTATGTAAGAGGGGGCCATCGTAGTGCAGAGATAAGCATGTCCGTCTATGACGCTGAACGCCTGGGTTCGAATCCTGGCGAGACCATCAGAAAAAAATTTCAGCGGTGGTTTTCCCCTCCAAATGCTGGCAACATTTGTGAGGTACTATAAAACTTCTCTCCAAAAAAGTGTCGCTCGGCGGCACGACGTTCGGACTCGGCTGTAAAAAGGAGGCCCCTTATCATTGAGCTTAAACTTGAATCGGATAGCACTCATTGATATGTGAGAAGTTTGCCCTTGTTTCTAAGTGGAATGTTCATGGGCAATTTTTGTAATTTTCATCTAAGAAGATTGGTCAAAATCGATTCAGGTTTAGATGTAGCTCTCATATATATATTCGTCAGATTATGGGTAATTTGTTGTCATTTTTCAACCGTAGTTATTACGGTTTGAACATATTTGCTTTGCTCGAAACTTGATACGGGGATTTTAATAATCTTCCCATCTTCCGGTACATCAAGATTGGTTTAGAATTATATATAGCTCCCACTTTGTTTTTATAGGGTAGGTGTAGGGTATTATGAAGTCGGCACCACCTGACTATTGCCTTTTCTTACTGACTTGATATGAAAACGTATCCCAATCTGATTTGATTTGAAAAATTTTATCTGAATATATACAAAATGCAGGTATGTCCCACCTTATGACATGGTTATGGAAAAATTTGCAATTTTTTCTAGTTGGTAAGAATAGAGTAATGAAAGAAGAAACAAATGTAAAATATGTAGGCATTATCGAGTAACTTTCATAAATATTCTAGAGTTTACAAATGTCCGTGGTAAAGGCTTTAAAACTAATTTAAAATATCTCAATAAGTGGAATGTCGATATTTCCCCAATGAATGTTGTACACATTATTGGAAATAATTTTTTCGGAAATCAATGAAAAGGATTCTTTTGATATTTTCATTTGGGACCCACGTGTGCTTGTTGTGATGCTGCTTGACATGGCAGGCTCTATATGCTCTAAAAAAAACTGACATCAAATAAAACAAAATTTATATTGGAAAGTCGATGGAAGGCCACAAAATTCTGTTTAAGATTTATAAAATTTCAATTATCCCATCTTCTATGACCTTTTTCTTGTCTCCACTCAATGAATTTTTTTTAGGGAAATGGTCCCCACAAAAAACGAAACAAGAACAAGAACAACAACAGATTTTAAATTGAAAAAAGGCAGCTGTCACTCAATTGGAAATGATATTTGGCACTAGAGCGGAAATTAAAGCAGCGTTCTTCTTCCTACATACAAAGACATCTAAAATGCCGGGCTTTAGTATCAAAGCTCCCTCCCCCATCACTCCCCATTAACCATTTGTCAAAAAATAGCTGACATAGTGCAACCCTAACCCCAGCTAACACACAAAATAAAATTGTCTCATAACAAACAAATCTAACAAAAAAAAAAAAAGAAAACGAGAGAGAGGAAAAAAAAAACATTTCTGTGATTTTAAATCGAGCCATAAAAAACCAAATCGGGCAGACAAACAAATCAAATAAAGGCAACAAAATGAGAAATGTTTCAACCAAAGAGTAAAGAAACAAAAAACCATAGTTGTTGTTTGGGACAACCGACTGAAGTGTGAATTGTTCGAATCCAATTTCTACTATATTGTGTCATCACTTGGTGAGTCCTCATGTGAGGACAATACACACATTCATATGTGAATTTCTCCGTATTACTAAATGAATCTGTGCGAGTGTATGTGTGTGTGAGTGTGCGTGCAATGGTGTTTTTGTTTTTTAGCCACAAAAAATCTATTTGTGTTTGTAGGGAAAAAAAAGGCTCACATGTGTGTTTAAATTTACCTACACATGTCTGTGCAAATTGGGCCATCAATATAGGCGGAAATTTAGAAAACTTTATTGTTCCCTACATATACCCTTCTAAAATGGGGTTAGTTTAATTTTGTCATGCCGTTTGTGACTGTTCGAAACAGGGATTCGGAGCGGAGCGGAGCAGACCTATTTTTGCCGGAGAGGGAGCGGAGAGAGAGCGGAGAGGATGCGAATTTCTTTTAAGCCGGAGCGTAGCGGTTTTCAATCTCAAAATCCTCTCCGCTGCGACAAAATACAAATCTTTTCAAATTTTTCTGTTCAACACCATAGGATAGGTGGTACATATATTCATTTTGCCATTTCGTTTGCAACACATCCAAATATCAATTTGAGTTTATATATTCTTGGTCGTCATAAAATTATTAAGTGATTTCACCATACCCGTGTGTCTGTCCGTCTTTCCTTCTATTGTAATCATGTTACAAATATCAAAAATTAAGATATGATAATACGGAGCTGAAATTTGATACAGATTCGTATTTCATCTGTATGCAGACCAGTTTCTTAATAAAGGCAAATCAGGCTATGTTTGGATATAGCTGCCGTATAAACCGATTTCCCAATTTAGGATCTTGAGCCCATAAAAGGCGCATTCAAATGGTGGTGTTTTATTTCCAAATATGATCCCGATCGGACTATATGTAGGTATAGCTGCTATATAGACCATCTCCCGGTATTGGGTCGTAAGGCCATAAGACGCTCCGTTATAATCCGATTTCGCCAAGATTTGGAATAGTGAGTTGCTGTCGTACTATAATTGGATATAGCTATGAAATAGTACGATATGGCGATTTTGGGTCATAAGCCTACAAAAGCCATATTTATTACCCGATTTCATTGAAAAGCGGAACAGTGATTACTATTAGAATATCCCACATCCATGCCAAATATGGACTCCGTCGGAATATATATAGATATAGATGCCATATAGACAGATATACCGATATTGGATACAGTGAGCTTAGACTGATTTGGCAATTCAGGATTTTAAGCCCTTAACAGACGCATTTGAAGACCGAGATTTCGCTGAATTTTGAAATGTATAAACCTTCTCCTTATGTAAAATGAATATGTTCCAAATCGGCCCATATTTGGATACATATATATCTATGGATATAGTGAAGTTTTAATAAAATAGGAAAATTAATTTGTTCACAGTGAAAAAAATGCAAATTTGCCCATGAACTTTGCATAAAAGAACTGGGGCAGACTTCTCACAAATCAATGAGTGTTGTCCGATTCAATTTTAAGCTCATTGATAAGGGTCCTTCTTTTTATAGCCGAGTTCGAACGGCTTCCGGCAGAGCGAAACCTCTTTGGGGAGAAGTTTTTACATGGCAAAGTACCTCACATATGTCGCCAGCATTAGGAGGGCATAACCACCGCTGAAAAATTTTCGGATGTTCTTGCCAGTATTCGAACCCAGGCATTCAGTATCATTGACGGACATGCTAAACTCTGCGCTAAGGTGGCCTCCACATCCACGCTGGCAGACATCCAATTTTAGGTACGGCCGAGCATAATACGTTTTTCCTAGTTAAAAAAAAAATTTAACAAGAGATAATGAGTTAATTTTCATTAAATGGTTATCACAAACGTTTAGAGAACCGATTTCTACCAATATTAAAAGATTTCGTCTCAAAGTAAAAACAAGTAAAAAGACGTTAAGTTCGGCCGGGCCGAACTTTGGATACCCACCACCTCGGGTATATATATAAACCACCTTTTGTCAAAATCCGGTGCAAAACTGACACCTTATGCCCCATAACAGCTATATCAACATATGTTCCGATTTGGACCAAATACTAATAAGTAAAAGTCATTGTTCAATTGTATATAACAAAATAATGGTTTCTTTTAGTAGTTATATCTAAAAATAAACCGATCTGAACTATACACGACACGGATGTCGAAAAGCATAACATAAGTCAGTGTGTCAAATTTCAGTGCAATCGGATTAAAAATGCGCCTTTTATTGGGCCAATACTTTAAATCGAGAGATTGGTCTACATGGGAGCTATATGCAAATCTTGATCGATCTAGACCAAATTTAACTCTTTGTCCCAAATTTTGGCAACATCGGACAATAAATGCGCTTTTTATGGCCCCAAAACCTAAAACTGAGAGATCGGTCTATATGGCAGCTATATCCAAATCTGGACCGATCTGTGCGATGATGCAGAAGTATGTCAAGGGGCTTAACCTAATACACAGTCCCAAATTTCGGCGACATCGGACAATAAATGCGCCTTTTATGGACCTAAGACCATTAATCGGAGGATCGGTCTATATGGCAGCTATATTCAAATCTGGACCGATCGGAACGAAATTGACAAAGGATGTCGAAGGTCCTAACACAACTCACTGTCCAAATTTCAGCAAAATCGGATAATAAATGTGGCTTTTATGGGCCTAAGACACTAAATCGGAGGGTCGGTCTATATGGCAGCTATATATCCAAATCTCGACCGATCTGGGCCAAATTGACGAAGGATGTTGATGGGCCCAACACAACTCACTGCCCCAAATTTCAGCTAAATCGGAAAACAAATGTGGCTTTTATGGGACTAAAACCCTAAATCGGAGGATCGGTCTATATGGCAGCTATATCCAAATCTTTACCGATCTGAGCCAAATTGACAGAGGATGTCGAAAGGGCCTAAGACAACTCATTGTCCCATATTTCAGCAAAATCGGATAATAAATGTGGCTTTTATGAGCTTAAAACCCTAAATTGGAGGATCGGTCTATATGGCAGCTATATCCAAATCTGAACCGATCTGAGCCATATTGACGGAGAATGTCGAAGGGCGTAAGCAACTCTTTGTCCCAAATTTTATCAAAATCGGATAATAAATGTGGCTGTTATGGCCCTGAGACCCTAAATCGGAAGATCGGTCTATATGGCAGCTATATCCAAATCTGGACTGATCTGAGCCAAATTGACGGAGGATGTCGAAGGGTCTAACACAACTCACTGTCCCAAATTTCAGCAAAATCGGGTAATAAATGTGGCTTTTATGGGCCTAAGACCCTAAATCGGTGGATCGGTCTATATGGGGGCTATATCAAGATATAGTCCGATATAGCCCATCTTCGAACTTAACCTGCTTATAGACAAAAAAAGAACTTGTGCAAAATTTCAGCTCAATATCTCTATTTTTGAAGACTGTAGCGTGATTTCAACAGACAGACGGACAGACAGACAGACGGACATGGCTAGATCGTCTTAGATTTTTACGCTGACCAAGAATATATATACTTTATAGGATTGGAAATGGATGTTTCGATGTGTTGCGAACGGAATGACAAAATGAATATACCCCCATCCTTCGGTGGTGGGTATAAAATAGACAATATAATTGTAATGAAGCGGGAGCGGAGCAAAAAAATATTGCAGGAACGGAGTGGGTAATTTTCGGCTGGAGGGGAGCGGAATAATGTCTTGTTGGAGCAAGAACAGAAAAAAGGTACCCGCTGTGGATCCTTGGTGCGAAATATTGTTGCTTGATCGTTTGAAATATTCAAATAACGTTGTGTATATCGTAGAGTCGATTTGACGATGTGGCCTCACATAGATCGTTCTCAATTTTCGAACTGTTCGATATATTGTTGTTTGACCTTTGAAGTATTTAACCAAGAAAGACCAAGATTTCTTATGTACCTAGTTAGACCAAACCGGTCAAAATTACCGGCTTCATTTTTAGCTGGAAAGTTTTTTTATTTGAAGAAGTGCCGTTATTTTTAATAAAAAGTAAAAGCGTGCTAAGTTCGGCCTGGCCGAATCTTATATTGCCTCCACCATGGATCGCATTTGTCGAGTTCTTGCCACGGTATCTCTTTTTAGGCAAACAAAGGATAAAAGAAAAGAATTGCTATGTTATAGGATCAATATCAAGTAATGGTTCATTTCGGAACATGATTGAACTGAATATTGGAGACGATAGTAGAAGTCATTGTGTAAAATTTTAACCAAATCTGAAGAAGTAAAATAGAGAGATCGGTTTATAGGGGATTCGTATTATGCTATAAACCGATTCATGTCACATTCGACACGTATGTTAAAGGTCATGAGAGAAGAAGTTGTACAAAATTTCAGCCAAATCGGATAATAATTGTGCCCTGTAGAGGCTCAAGAAGTCAAGACCCCAGATCGATTTATATGCCAGCTATATCAGGTTATGGACCGATTTGAACTATTCTTGTTGTTGAAAGTCATAACAAAACACGTTGTGCTAAATTTCTGCCAAATCGGATAATAATTGCCTCCTCTAGTAGCTCCCCAGAACGGTTTATATGGCAGCTATATCAGATTATAGACCGATTTGAACTATTCTTAACACAGTTGTTGGAAGTCATAACAAAACACGTCATGCAAAATTTCAGCTTAATCGGATAGGAATTGTACACTCTAGACGCTCAAGAAGTCAAGACCCCAGATAGGTTTATATGGCAGCTATATCAGGTTAAGGACCAATTTCAACCATATTTAGCATAGTTGTAGGAAGTCATAATTTAACACCTAATGCAAAATTTCAGACAAATCGGATAAGAATTGTGCCCTCTAGCGGCTCAAGAAGTCAAGATCCCACATCGGCTTATATGGCAGCTATATCAAAACGTGGACCGATATGGCCCATTTATAATCCCAAGCGGCTAGCTTTACTCCTTCGGAAGTTAGCGTGCTTTCGACAGACAGACGGACGGACGGACGCACGGACGGACAGACAGACATGGCTAGTTTGACTTAAAATGTCATGAAGATCAAGAATATATATACTTTATGGGGTCTTAGACGAATATTTCGAGGTGTTACAAACAGAATGACGAAATTAGTATACCCCCCATCCTATGGTGGAGGGTACAGACATATTATATTTCCACTTAATCACTGGGTTCCCATATTCCTCTGCAAATTCGGTTTTAGTAGTGTTTTGATCAAGTTTTGTGAACAGTGGTGCTATTTTATGCAAGAATAAAATAGACCGTTAGGTCTATCCGGGTATATCACGGCACCACGGCCCGGCACGGGGTAGCTGTGAGCAGCTCACAGGCCAAAACAGTGAGGACCGATCAGTTTGGTGTTCATTGTTGTCACGAGAAGCTTAGCAGTGAGCTAAAGGGCGCCTCCACAGGTTGTGGGTAGTGGAATGCTGCATATCGAGTAGCTGCAACGGCAGTTGAGGACAATGAGCGATATCGAGCGGAGAGTCTCAGTTAGACGCCGGACGGCACCGGCTCTTCGGCACAAATACTGAGTGCCGATGATGCTCGTTATGACAAGGCGAGTGCCTTAAAATAACCAATGGCTACACTGTTCCCACGGCGATCGGTCCTTCGGACCGGGACGAGCTTGCTCACCTACAGGAGCTTTACGAGGATCGCCAACTATACATGAAAATTTATTAAAATAAAAGAACTTGTTTAACATTAACACCAATTTAATAATATGCTATTTAAATAAATATTTACTACGAAGAGAATTTTGATTGAAATTCAAAGAATCGGTAGAAATGACCGGTTGATCTTTTTAGTGTTAAATGTAGTTGTGTATCTCAGAGTAGATTTCTCAATTTGAGAAAAAGAGTATTATAAGTTCTATTTCCTAGTCGCCTTTTCGCCCTAAGCTGAGTCTCCTCCGTCAATTTGTTCCTTTTTGCAGGGGTTTTCAACAACAAAGTAGACGGTTACTCGCCTTGGCAGGGGTTAATTTCGGACCATTTCCAGATTTCTTTTCACGTGCCTTTTCCCCACATTATTATACCCCCTCCCCGTAGGATAGGGGGTATATTCATTTAGTCATTCCGTTTGCACCACACCGAAATATCAATTTCCGACCCTACAAAGAATATATATTTCGGATCGTCCTAAAATTCCAAGACGACTTAACGGTGTCCGTGTGTCCGTCCGTCTGTTGTCATCACTCTAGAGCCTTAAAAAATTGAGATATTGCGATGAAATTTGGCACAGATACGACTTTTGATGCACGCTGGTTAAGTTCTTGAACGGACCAAATCCTACCATATTTGGATATAGCAGCTATATAGACCGATTTTCTAATGCGCATAAAAACTTAGATTTTCATCCGATTTTAAATATGAATTTGAAACAGTGAGTAGTTTAAGGCTTCCCGACAACCGACTCAAATATGGTTCAGATCGGACTATATTTAGATAAAGCTGCATATAGACCGATCTGCCGATAAGGAGACTGAAGCTTATAAAAGCTTTATTTATTACCCGATTTATGACTACCACACATTTTGTGGTAGTCATACAGGAAAGCGTTGTGCAAAGTTTTCAGAGATCGATTGATTGTTGTGGAAGCTATATCTCAATCTTAACCGATTTCTACCAAATTCACCACGAATGTCGAGTCTCAAAAGAATCTTCCTTGAGCCAAATTTCGTGAGAAAAATTCAAAAATGACGATACTATTGCAATAATAGTCCAAATCGGACCAACATATATATTGGAGTTATATTCAGATTTGAACCGATTTTTTTTCCAATTTCAATAGGTCAAAGAAGATGCCCGTGCCACATGTGAAGACGACCAGATGAAAGTTGCGGACTGTACTTTGTATATATTGTAATTAACATGAACAGACAGACGGACAGACAGAGGGACGTAGCTAAGTCAATCGGTACATTTGTCAATGGGTCTATTTTTCTTCCTTCTGGGTATTACAAACAAATGTACTGAATAATAATCCCCAGTACCACAGTAGTGGGGTTGCGTATAAATACTTTTACTATCTTGGAGTGGATGTAAAATGTCTTTCGTCAATTGATACTTAATGATGATAAAGTGATCGAAAACCTCTCCGATTTTCCGTATAGACCGATTATCTGATTGATCATCTTGAGTAAGAGAAGGGAAATCGTCTGGAGAAATTTGGATAAGAGGTATTTGGTGGAATGTATATAAAATTCGAAATTTACGCTTATATATTTATTATTTAGTCACAACTGTTGCCACCAATACTAACAAGACGACCCGTCCGGAAATTTTATTTTTAAAATTTTTAATGGTATTCGAATTCAGTATTTCTTGGTACAAAGCAAATATACTTACCACAAATCGTGTTCGGGTACAAAAGTCTTGAAAAAAATATTGCCCCATTAGGTTCGTTGACAGATACCTTTTCGACTTCTGCAATTTATATTGAAGTGTGCCAAAAATTCTGCCAAAACCAAGTGTATGTTTCCTTTTTTTAAATTTATATTCATGTCTTGTATGTAGACTAGGAAAGGGTCTTCGAAAGTGTCACTACCTCAAACATATTGTCGACTGATGGTGTGGCTCAGGCAATTTTTAAATTTGAATACATTTTTTATTCATATCAAATTTTATTTGTATTCCTAAAAATACTTTAAGTGAAAAGGGTAAGGAAACTAAAAAACTTTTTTTTGTCCCTTTTGTTATGAATAAATTGTGTACTGGGCAAAGAAAAAATATCGAATATTATCAAGAAAAAAAAAAAAACGAAGAATGTAGAATTTTTCAAAACAATATCACATTGAATTAATGAAAATACATGTTCAATAATGCCATTCAAATTTGAAAAAAAAAATTCTGTTTCAAATGGCGTCAGAATTTCGAGAAAAAATAAGGTTTTTTTTTGGTTTCGCGTGTTGGGCCCCAAGAAACTTCAACTGGGGGCCAATTTACCCTAAAACGCCCCGAACAGACATGTAGACCGATCACGATAATATATGACTTCATTTCATTGTAGTTCAGAGTAGATTATGAACTTTACATGTAATATTGATAAAGTATTCGGGAAGACGCCCCAACCCAAAGCCGTATTCAGTGATCATTGAAACTAATCGATACTAATCGAAAGGATTGTCTCAGTACCATAATATCTCCTGCTCAGGCAGAGGACTCAAATGATAGGTATTTTGGAATAGAACACGAATCTCAAAGGTCCAAAAAGATAGGTAAGCATTTTATTAGCCCAAAATTTTAAATCGGGAAATCTGCATATATGGCAGCTATATCAAAATTTAAACCTTTGTGAGCCACATAAGATATGGATGTCGAAGGGTCTAATACAGTCCCATGTGCTAAATTTTATCGAAATCGGGTAGTTAATGCATATATGTTAACTATATCCAAATATAGTCTGATCTGAACCATTCTTCTCACATGTATTGAGAGACGTAGCACAACTCTCTGTGCCATGTTTCAGAGCACTAAATGTGGCTCAACGGTTTTATTCAAATATATGTCAAAGGGTCTAATGTACTTTTATAGGCCCAAGGCTAAGGCTTTAGGCTAAGGTACCTTCCACAATTCACTGTACCGAATTTCAGCAAAATCGGTCAATAAGTGCAACATTTGTGGGCCTAAGAACTTTAATTGGCAGATTGGACTATATGCGGCCTATATCAAGATAAAGTCCGGTATAGTCCACTTTCTGACAAACTTGCATATGAGCAAAACAAGGAAAATGTGTTGGATACCCACCATCATGGATATATTAATCATCTTAGTTTATATAACTCCGCCACCATATCTTTAGTCTTATATAAATATGGGCTGGTCTGGGTCATATTTATTTTAGGTCCCCAGAGCTCTTATATAAATCACAGCTGCAGCGAAATCAGGCAATAAATCTGCTTTTTATGGGATAAAGATCCTAAATTACAAAATCGTTTTTTATGGCAGTCAGGCCCGTGGCTAGAATCACTGTGGTTCCAAAACGAAACAAAAATTTTTGAAATTTTATCAAAAAAAAAAAAAAAAAAAAAAATGGGCGGGTGACGGCACCCGTGCTCCCTCTGATCGCTGATGGTATGGACGCCCCTACCATCATCCTATCCCATTTGGGCCATATTCAACGCGGCTTTTATTTAGCTTAATACCCTACATCGGCAGATTGGTCTATTAGGCAGCTGCATCCAAAAAAGTCCGATCTAGACCATATTTGTGTCGGATGTCCAGAGTCTTAATAAATTTCCCTGCTTTAAATTCTAGTCAAATCGGATAATAAATACTTCATTTACAGACTTTAGACCCTACATCGACAGATCAGTCTATATGACAGCTATACCTAGCCCATATTTAGGTCGGATGTTGACAGCCCTTAAACAACTCACTGTTATAAATTTCGGCGAAATCGGCTTTTATCGGCTTCAGAACCTAAATCGGCAGATAGGTCTATATGGCTGGTATATCCAAATATGGTCCTATTTCGACTCTTCAAGAACTTAACCTGCGTGTATTAAAAATACGGATATGTGGCAAATTTCAGCGCAACATCTTAATTTTTGAGGGGAAGTAGAGTGATTGCAACAGGCAGATGAAAGACGGATGTACACACACACAGACATGGTTTAAAGTCATTTAAAGTGATCGGTTTATATGGAAGCTATATCAGGTTATCAACAGATTCAGACCATACCTATCACAGTTTTGGAAGTTATACCAAAACGGCATATACAAAATTTCAACAAAATTGGATAAGACTTGGATAAGAAGCTCAAGATATTGAAAATAATCGTTTTTTTTCAAATTTCGTGAGTTCCGTATGTTCAGTTTTCGCATTTGTATAACCTACACCACTACTGTGGTACAGGGCATTATAACTTAGTGCATTTGTTCGTAAAACAAAGAAGGAAGAGGAATAGATCCATTGATAAGTATACCGATCTATTCAAAATCATTTTCTGATTCGATTTACCTATGTGATACTTAGCATGATTTTTTTGTCCATAGGCAAGTTATGTTCGAAAATGGGCTAGACCGATCCGCCGATTTAGGGTCTTAGGCCGATAAAAGCCACATTTATTATCCGATTTTGCTGAAATTTGGGACAGTGAGTTGTGTTAGGTGCTTCGACATCCATCTTCAATTTGGATCCCCGATCTGTATAGATTTGGATATAACTTCCATGTAGACCGATTTCTCGATTTACGTTCTTGGGCCCGCGTTTATTGTCCGATTTTGAGGCGCACAGTTTCCCTAACACCCCTTATGGGGGGGATATACCGCATTCTGTACAATTTTATGTTCAAACGAAAGAAAGAATTCGAGGTTCGGAGGCAACCAATGGATGGAAAAATACTGGGAACACTTATCGCAGCCCAAGTGCGGAATATCCAGTCTTGATCTTTGGACATCGGTGCGTATAAGGTGTAGATTACAAAAGTAAAACAAATGATCATACGCACCCTGGTACTAACTGAAGAACACAGTCTCACGATTCCACATAATTTTCAAGGTCTTGGGTTTAAATTCATGGATACGTAAACAATAATGGGCAAGAGAATCAATAGCCTGTGTATGTTTGCCCATCGCTAATTGAAAACCCACCCGAACGGACATGTGCACTGATTGGGACAATATGGGTATCAAATGAAAGGAATTTAAGAGCAGAATACGAATTTAGTATACAAAATTCACTTTTAAGTTTGAGGGGGTCCTGCACCATCAAAAAAGCCCCAAGATGACATTTTTACCGCTTTGGGCAATATGGGTATCAAATAAAAGGTATTTAAAATTGGAATACAAATCTGAGACAAAAAAAATATTTTTTGGTGTCTGAGGGCCCTCCCTACCACCCAAAACCTTCTAGCAGGATAAATTTACCGGTTGGGAAAATATGGATATCAAATGAAAGCTTTTTAAAGGCAGAGTCCAATGCTGATATACAAGTTTATTCCTTGGTGTCTGAGGCGGCTTACCACCCCCAAAAACCCTTAACAGGACATGTTTACCCATTGGGACAATATGGGTATCAAACGAAAGATTTTTTTAGAAGCTGAGTACCCATCTACAGGAGGACCTTCCGATCTTTAAGAATTTAGTATCCCAAGTGGACGCTTTGAAATATTATTTTGAATGTAGGTAACAAAAAAATTAATTAGTATGAATCTGAACGAAACCTCCTTTTTCTGAATATCTTATAATTTTCTCCTTCAAAATGTTTGATATTATATGGCTCAAACAAAATCATGCTCTAGAACGATGCTGATATTACTTCAGAGTCCGCCTCCAAACTTCCTTCAAACCGGTTAAGATTGCCTACTATGGCGATAAATAATAGGTATTTGATAGTAGAAAACGAATTTTATATTCAAGTTTGAGGTCAAATGTTTGGGGGTAGTGTCAACCCATAAACCACCCTAAACCAATGGGGGCTCAAATTAAAGAAATTTGAAAGTAGAGCACTATGTTGATAGTACGGGGCTAAGTACGGGCTAATGCTGGCAACATTTGTGAGATATAATGGTATGTAAAACTTCTCTCCCAAGGGGATGTCGCACTGCTCCACGTCTTTCGGACTCGGCTATAAAAAGAAGGCGCCTTACCATTGAGCTTAAAACTTGAATCCGACTACATTCATTGATATGTGAGAAGTTTGCCACTTTTCTTTGGTGGAATGTTCATGGGCAAAATTTCTTGTTTGTTTGTAAGTACGTGGGAGGCCGCCCCATCCTGCTTACCCCTCAAACTGGACATATTTGTGGATTACGGCAAAAAGGCGCTCAAATCTGTATCTGTTTCATGGCCAAGTGGTACGGGGACGCCTCACCTTATAAACTTCCCTTAAACCACACATATATACCGACTATAGCAATCTGTAGCTCCAATGTGTTTTTTTTGGGCAAAGAATTTGGCTACTCCAATCCACCACTAAATCCAAAGGAAGGAAGTAGATCTAACATCTAAACTTCCCCTTATCCTATTTCCAAAAACGACAGTTCTCGGAGATAGGTGGGATATCTAGGGGCCGCCCCACATCCAAAGCCACAATTGAAATTTTGCTCATATCACTTGTTATATCCACCACCATAGGATGGGGGTGAACTGATCTAGTCATTCCGTTTTTAACACCTAAAAATATTGATCTGCGACCCCATAAAGTATGTATATTCGAACCCTCTCGAAATTTTGCACAGATACTAACTATTGATACAGATCGTTGGGATTACAAATGGTCCATTTCGGACAGGTTTGGATACAGCTTCCATATAAACCGATCTCCCGATTTGATTTTTTGAGCCCCTGGAAATTAGCCGATTTGTACGAATTTTGGTATTACTTATCTTAAAGCCTCTGCCAAATTTCATCAAAATTGGTTCGTATTTTGATATATAGCTCCCATGTAAAGATAGTAGCCGAGGTTGGATTGATAACTATAATGGCAACTTTATCAAAATCCGAGTCGACTTTGATAAAATTTAGCAGAGGCTTTCAGATGAGTAGTACAACATTCCATAACAAATTTAAAATTTTGAAATTTTGCCAAATAGGAATTTTAGGCTGATCGTCATGATTCTTTTTGCAAAAGATAGAACTCTTAATGGCCTACAAAAAAAAAGACATGCATAATGCATGGAATGTCCATCACTTTTGATGAGATATTTGAGTTCAATTTTTTTTAATACTACAGTCAAGGTATTGTCGGCATTTTTGGAATGGTGGCACCATTTCCTTACCAAAACTCCGATGGAATGACCAATTGGAGGGCGATGTCGCCAAAATTTGGGACAGTGAGTTGTGTTAGGCCCCCTAACATCCTACGTTAATTTGGCCCAGATCGATTAATATTTGGATATAGCTGCCATATAGACCGATCCTCCGATTTAGGGTCTTAGGCCCATAAAAGCCACATTTATTATCCGATTTTGCTGAAATTTGGGACAGTGAGTTGTCTTAGGCCCGTCGACATCTTTTTTCAAATTGGCCCCGATCGGTTCAGATTTGGATATAGCTGCCATATAGACTGATCATCCGATTTAGGGTCTTAGGTCCATAAAAGGCGCATTTATTGCCCGATGTCGCTGAAATTTGGGACAGTGAATTAAGTTAAGCTCCTTGACATACTTCTTAATTATGGCCCAGATCGGTCCATATTTGAATAAAGCTGCCATATAGACCGATCTTTCGATTTAAGGTTTTGGGACCATAAAAGGTGCATTTATTGTCAGATTTCGCCGAAATTTAGGACAGTGAGTTGTGCTAGGAAGTGCGAGTTCATCCTTAAATTTGGCTCATATCGGTCCAGATTTAAATATAGCTGTTATATAGACCGATCTCTTGATTAAAAGCTTTGGGCCCATAAAAGGCGCAATTATTGTCCTATGTCGCCGAGATTTGGAACAGTGAGTTAAGTTAAGCCCCTCGACATTCTTCTGCAATATGGCACAGATCGGTCTAGATTTGAATATAGCTGTCATATAGACCGATTTCTCGATTTAAGGTTTTGTGCCCACAAAAAGCGCATTTATTGTACGATTTCGCCGAGATTTGGGACAGTGAGTTGTGTTGGACCCTTCGACATCCTTCGTTAATTTGGACCAGATCGGTCCAGATTTGGATACAGCTGCCAAGTAGACTGATGTCTCGATTTAAAGTTTTGGCCCCATTAAAGGCGCATTTATAATCCGATTTCACTGAAATTTGACACAGTGACTTATGCTAGGCATTTCGATATCCGTGTCGTATATGGTTCAGATTGGTTTATTTTTAGATGTAGCTAGCAAATAGACCAATATTTTGTTATACACAATTGAATAGTGACTTGTACTTATTAGTATTTGGTCCAAATCGGAACATATTTCGATATAACTGCTATTACTTGTTGAAATTTTAAATAAAAAATTTAACAGTGACCTATGCTTATTAGACCACTCAATATCCGTGTCGAATTTGGGTGCATAAGTTATCCAATTTGCACCGGATTGTGACGAAAGGGGGTTTTCATATATACCCAAGGTGGTGGGTATCCAAAGTTCGGCCCGGCCGAACTTAATGCCGTTATACTTGTTGATAAATCCATAGTGTTATAACCTTAATATTCTTTTTGATTACAGAAACAAAAATAAAGAAATCTTTGAAAGCAGAAACAAATCAAATAAGAATTAACCAAGAAACGTGGCAAGTCATCATTGTGCAACAGATATGCCAGCAACAAAACAAAGCCATTAAAATAAATCTCGCCTATTTCGAAAATTGTTAAGAATTTTCGTGGAAAATGTGATTGGCTGGTGGAAACAAAAACAAAAACAACTAACAAATCTGAAGCGAAGGCAAAACGGATTAAAAAATTTCTAAAACAACATAACTGCAATGTGAAAGTGTTAGAGTTGTAGGCTTTTCATGTGAAACGATAAAAAAACATGCTCGCATAAAGCTGCTTACCGTTGAACAATCTTAAAATTTGAATGCTCAATTTAAACGAAAACAAAACAAATGAAACATTTTTAAGCCCACATTTAATACATCGAGTATTTCCCAGAAATATTTGCTGCAGCTAAGACATGTATTCCAAAGTTTTTGTATTGAGTTTTTTAATCCATTTAAAATTAAAGTTGTTTTTCCACTTATAGCGTGGAAATAACAAAAACCAAACCATCATCATAATACACAAAAGTGAAGTTAAACAAAAAAAATGCTGAAATTCTAAATACCATTTTGTAGCCATTCTCTCCTGCCTTTTGCAACAGTTTCGGTGAAAAACTTACCATTAAAAGCTTCCGGTGTACTACAATTCCAGCTTTTAACTTGAAGGCAAAAATCGGTGATAATTACAAATCCTCCTTTGACTGCAACATAAACGTAAAAAAGTAGTAATTTTTTTATTTTCCATAACTACTACTCAGCGACATCCCGATGATGTCTACATAAAGTGAAGCGCATGTTTTAACAACATTTTTGTGACGTTTTTCAATCTGCCAGCGGTGCTATGTCAGCAAAGAACAATAGCAAGCCATCTCCCCCAAAAAAGGTAGGTTGTCTTAACCATTTTTGTTGTTTCAATGGAAAAAAACAAACTGTGTTTATAGCACACCAGATAGTGTGAGGTAATTGTGGCACAAGGCTAGTATCGCGGTTGATTGCCTGGTGTCCTACAAGAGATTTTGTCATCAAAATAAGGACTATATCCTGCACTGTATTGGTGTTAAGTACAAGTGGCATTAACGAAATTAAGCACAGATTATCATCGTCGTCGTTATTAGTGTGAAATGAAAGTAAAATTTGCCCAATTGGTGTGTAATAATGGAGTCCATAAAAACAGATATTTTAAAAATTTAAACAATTATCCAACTCTAACTCCAACACATACCCATTGCATACGCCTTAACGTAAAATAAGTAACTGGCCAATTTTTAACTATTCAAGACCACTCTAATCATGAGACCTCTTCAAGTCTGAGGAAGTTCTGTCCTACGGATCTAACAAAGTTAGACTAAAAATGTATCGAAATACTGGTGTTGGGGATTCGGGCACAGGTGAAGTAATAGTAGTATTTATACCCTACACCACTACTGTGGTACAGGGTATTATAACTTAGTGAATTAGTCTGTAACACCCAAAAGGAAGAGAGATAGACCCATTGATAATTATGCCGATCGACTCAGAATCACGTTCTGATTCAATTTAGCTATGTCCGTCCGTCTGTCTGTCTGTCCATGTAAATTTGTATGCAAACTACAGGCTGCAGTTTTTATCCGATTGTCTTCAAATTTGATACAGGCATGTTTTTCGGCCTAGAGACGAAGCCTATTGAAATTGAAAACAAGTAGAAAGCCGGGTCGAACTTTGGATACCCACCACCTCGGGTATATATATAAACCACCTTTTGTCAAAATCCAGTGCAAAATTCATACCTTAAGCACCGTAGCAGCTATATCACTATATGTTCCGATTTGGACCAAATACTAATAAGTAAAAGTCATTGTTCAATTGTGTATAACAAAATAATGCTTTCTTTTAGTAGTTATATCTAAAAATAAACCGATCTGAACTATACACGACACGGATATCGAAAAGCACAACATAAGTCAGTATGTCAAATTTCAGTGAAATCGGAATAAAAATGCGCCTTTTATGGGGCCAAGACTTTAAATCGAGAGATCGGTCTATATGGCAGCTATATGCAAATCTTGATCGATCTAGACCAATTTGCAGAAATATGAGGAGGGGCTTAACATAACTCTCTGTTCCAAATTTCGGCAACATCGGACAATAAATGCGCTTTTTATGGCCCACAAAACTTAAACCGAGAGATCGGTCTTTATGTCAGCTATATCTAAATCTGGACTGATCTGTGCGATAATGCAGAAGTATGTCAAGAGGCTTAAATTAACTCACTGTCCCAAATTTCGGCGACATCGGACAATAAATGCGCCTTTAATGGGCCTAATACCCTAAATCGGAGGATCGGTCTATATGGCAGCTATATCCAAAACTGAACTGATCTGGTCCAAATTAAAGAAGGATGTCGAAGGGCCTAACACAACTCACTATCCCAAATTTCAGCAAAATCGGATAATAAATGTAGCTTTTATGGGCCTAATACCCTAAATCGGAGGATCGGTCTATATGGCAGCTATATCCAAAACTGAACTGATCTGGTCCAAATTAAAGAAGGATGTCGAAGGGCCTAACACAACTCACTATCCCAAATTTCAGCAAAATCGGATAATAAATGTAGCTTTTATGGGCCTAAGACCCTAAATCGGCGGATCGGTCTATATGGGGGCTATATCAAAATATAGTACGATATAGCCCATTTTCGAACTTAACCTGCTTATGGAAAAAAAAGATTCTGTGCAAAGTTTCAGCTCAATATCTCTATTTATGAAGACTGTAGCGTGATTTCAACAGACAGACGGACGGACATGTCTTGATCGTCTTAGGTTTTTACGCTGATCAAGAATATATATAGTTTATAGGGTCGGAAATGGATATTTCGATGTGTTGCAAACGGAATGACAAAATTAATATACCCCCATCCTTCGGTGGTGGGTATTAAAAACGATTCAGATTTGTATATAGCTCCCATATATATGGTCTTCCGATTTGCAGTTATAATGCAATAAAATGGTCATTTGTTAACCGATTCTCTCGAAATTTGGCAGAAAGTATTTTCTAATGACTCTCGACATTACTGGCGATTTTCATGGATATCGGTTCAGACTTAGATATAGCTCTCATATATATATATCGCCCGATTTTCACTCCTAGAGTCGTAGCAAGCGCATTTATTCACCCATCTTGCCAAAAATTTTGCAAACGCTTTTCTCGACGACTACCACAGTATCTGAGAAGTTTGCTGAAATCGGTTCAGGTTCGTCCGATTTTGAGAAATATTGCAATAAAGTGCTTATTTTTTAACCGATTCTCCCGAAATTTAGCAGAAAAGATTTTCTTATGACTTTCAATATTAGTGGTGAATTATATAGAAATCGGCCTAGATTCAGATTTAGCTGTCATATATGCATATCGCCCGATTTTCACCCCAAGAGCCACTGCAAGCGCGCATTGTTCAACCAATCTTGCCAAAATTTTGCACAACGCTTTCCTCGACGACTACCACATTATCTGAGAAGTTTGCTCCAAATCAGTTCAGAATTAGATATAGCTCCCATATAAATGTTCGTGAGATTTTGGGTAATTTGCCATAATGTTGTCATATGTCAACCGTAGCTTTTACAATTTGAACATATTTGCTCGCCGAGGTCCATCAACATTGGTTCAGAATTGGATATAGCTACCACATTGCACTTATAGGGTAGATGTAGGGTATTATAAAGTGGGCACCGCCCGACTTTGCCCTTCCTTACTGATTTTTATTTCATTTATTTAATAGTCTATAAATCACATTTCGTTGCAATATATGTAAAAGAAGTTTTAAAGTGAAAACAAGTAAAAGCGTGGATCGCATTTGGTCCTTCGTAGGCAAAAAAGGATATAAGAAAAGATTTGCTCCGCAATAAGAGCGATATTAAGATATGGTCCGGTTTGGACCACAATTATATTATATGTTGGAGACCTGTGTAAAATGTCAGCCAATTCGAATAAGAATTGCGCCCTTTGGGGGCTCAAGAAGTAAAATAGAGAGATCGATTTATAAGGGAGCTCTATCGGGCTATAGACCGATTCAGACCATATTAAACACTTATGTTGATGGTCATGATAGGATCCGTCGTACAAAATTTCAGGCAAATCGGATAATAATTGCGACCTCTAGAGGCTCAAGAAGTCAAGATCCCAGATCGGTTTATATGGCAGCTATATCAGATTATAAACCGATTTGAACCTTATTCGACACAGTTGTTGAAAGTAAGAATAAAATACGTCATGCAAAATTTCAGCCAAATCGGATAGAAATTGCGCCCTCTAGAAACTCAAGAAGTCAAGTCCCCAGATCGATTTATATGACAGCTATATCAGGTTATGAACCGATTTGAACCATACTTGGCACAGTTGTTGGATATCATAGCAAAACACGTTGTGAAAAATTTCATTCCTATCGGATAAGAATTGCGCACTTTAGAGGCTCAAGAAGTCAAGACCCAAGATCGGTTTATTTGGCAGCTACATCAGGTTATGGACCGATTGGAACCATACTTGGCACAGTTATTGGATATCATAACAAAACACGTCGTGCAAAATTTCATTCTAATCGGATAAGAATTGCATATTCTAGGGGCTCAAGAAGTCAAGACCCAAGATCGGTTTATATGGCAGCTATATCAAAACATTGACCGATATGGCCCATTTACAATACCAACCGACCTACACTAATAGGAAGTAATTTGTAATTTATTTATTTACACCCGCACAACAAGAATATAAAATTCTTATAATTAAAGTGCGGGTAATATCTCCAACAATTGTACATAGTAAACACTTAAAACTAAGAATCTATAGCTATACAATACATCACAGATTTTGAATGAATAACTTACGGAAAAAACTAACAATTGTGGCTTTGTAGATTTGAATTTAAAGGAAAAAAAAAAAAAGAAAAAAGTATTTGTGCAAAATTTCAAGCGGCTAGCTTTACAACTTCGGAAGTTAGCGTGCTTTCGACAAACAGACGGACGGACGGACAGACGGACGGACAGACGGACGGACATGGCTAGATCGACATAAAATGTCGCGACGATCAAGAATATATATACTTTATGGGGTCTCAGACGAATATTTTGTAGTAGTTACAAACAGAATGACGAAATAAGTATACCCCCCATCCTATGGTGGAGGGTATAAAAATTGGGGCTGGTAAGGTCTCAAGAAATCAAATAGGGAGATCGGTTTATATGGGAGCTATATTAGGTTATGAAGCGATTAGGTCAAATGTCAAGAGGCCTAAAACTACTCATTGTTTAAAATTTCAGCAAAATCAAATGAAAAATAGAGTTTTTATGGGCATTGGACCCTCTATCAGAAAATCGGTCTATATAGCAGCTATATTCAAATATGATCCGATTTGGCCCGTTCAAGAACATAACTAGCGTGCATCAAAAAGAGGTATCCGTACCATATTTCAGCTCATGATCTCAATTTTTGAAGGCTTTAGAGCGATTACAACAGACGGACAGAACCACAGACGAACAGACATACGGACATCGTTAAATCGTCTTAGAATTTTACGACGATCCGAAATATATATATTTTGTAGGGTTGGAAATTGATATTTCGATGTGTTGCAAACGGAATGACTAAATGAATGTACCCCCTATCCTACGGTGGAGGGTATAAAACATAGTATATGATAAAGGAAAAGGAAATATTTGCTGAAGGTTATAAAATCAAGTCACAACAAAATACGTCATGCAAAATTTCAGCCAAAAAGGATGCGAATTGCGCCCTCTAGTGGTTCAAGAAGTATCAAAACATAGGCCGATATGGCCCATTTGCAATCCCAACCGACCTACACTGATAAGAAGTATTTGTGCAAATTTTCTATTCCAATGTTTCGAGGTGTTACAAACCGAATGACGAAATTAGTACATCCTCATCCTATGGTGGAAGTTATTACAACATTTCACTGTTCCATCGTTAAGGAAATTTTGCCACAAAAATATCATACCCATCATCAGCTGCTTAAGTTTTATCGCTTTCGTAGTCGTTGTTGCATTTACATTGTAATGAAGCGATTTAAGTGTTTATAGCAAAGACGACAACAATCGGGTAACTCACTATTGTTGGCAACAGGTTAATACTTTCATATATACACTCCCGTTCACGTATATAAAGACTAACAGCAGACGATCCAAAATTTTCTCTCGTCT
Source organism: Stomoxys calcitrans (assembly GCF_963082655.1). NCBI lineage: Eukaryota > Metazoa > Arthropoda > Insecta > Diptera > Muscidae > Stomoxys > Stomoxys calcitrans. Next base: position 113,396 of record NW_026739323.1, read on the forward strand.
GCAGGGAGTTCATTAATCTAAAGTCATTCGATGAAAGCTCATTTTAACCATAGGATAAACGAAGCGAGTGTTTTATTGTACCCTCCACCATAGGATGGGGGTAGACTAATTTCGTCATTCTGTTTGTAACACCTCGAAATTTTCATCTAAGACCTCATAAAGTATATATATTCTAGATCGTCATGACATTTTTAATCGATCTAGTCATATCCATCTGTCCGTCAGTCCGTTTGTCAGTCTGTCCGACTGTATGTCGAAAGCACGCTAACGCTGGGCCCTTGAAATTATGCATAAATACTTCTTAGGAGGCCACCGTGACGGAGAGGTTAGCATGTCCGCCTATGGCGCTGAACGACTGGGTTCGAATCCTAACGAGACCAACAGAAAAAAAATTTCAACGTTGGTTTTCCCCTCCTAACGCTGGCAACATTTGTGAGGTACAATGCCATATAAAATTTACTGCGCATACTAGCAAAATTTACTGCGCATACTAGCAAAACAAAGAGATGGTTTGAAATTTTGTCACATAAATTCCCAAAGTATAGTAAACAAAGTGGATGAGTTTAAATATATATTTGAGAATGGGGAAATTGATATTATATGTCTTTCGGAGACTTGGCTACACAGTGCTATACCCGATAGCTTGATAAACTTGAAAGGATACACGGTTTTCAGATCGGATCGAGAACGTCGTGGAGGTGGTGTTGCCATCTATGCAAGGAACGCTCTGAAAGCTAAACTGCGGTTGAGATCTAATCCTGAGGATCAGACGGAGTATATTTTCGTTGAACTTTCAAGTAACTCGAGGAAAATTTTGATTGGTTGTTTTTACCGGCCAAACAATACGATAGATTTGGATCAAATACATAACGTCTTAGAGTCCGTGACATTGGGATATAGTGACGTTGTCATAACTGGAGACTTTAATTCCAATATTCTTGTAGACTCGCTTTTAACGGACAATATGTTGACACTGGGTCTCTACCCTACTAATACTACAAACCCTACTCATTTCTCTTCAACTGTTAATACCCTTTTAGATTTATTCTTTGTAAATAATGCCTCCAATATTTTACTTAATGAACAAATATCTGCTCCTTGTTTCTCGAAACACGATTTGATTTATCTAGCTTACAATTTCACCTTGTCGGAGAAAGTGGAGAAGTTTTCGTACCGCGATTTCAGGAACTTGAACTATTCTGCTTTAGATGAGAGGATTCAGGAAGTCGATTGGCATGAAATATATGGACTTATATCTGTTGATGATAAATTGAGCTTTCTTCAAGAAAACATTCTTCGTATCTATGATACAACAGTCCCTATTAAAACGAAAATGAAAAGATCAAACACTAAGCCTTGGTTTAATTCCACTATTAGAAATTTCATTAGAAATAGGGACCTAGCCTACTCTAGGTGGAAACGTTTTAAGACTCCTGAACTTCAGGAAGAATTTCGCACGGCCAGGAATAAGGTTAATAAAGTTATTAATGATGCAAAGTTACGATATTTTTCATCCAAATATTATTCGGCGTTAGACACGAGAAGCAAATGGAAGGTTATAAATGATATCGGAGTTGGTAAATCCAAGGCGATTTCTACCTACCATGGAGATATCAACGAATTGAATAGATCTTTTGTTAATATTCCGACCTTGGATATAGACACCACTTTCTATCAAGTCACTAATAGGGTAGTGGACAACACACATGTTGACTGCAGTTTTGAGTTTAGATGTGTATCGCACGATGAAGTTATACATAGTCTTATGTCAGTGAAGTCTAATGCCATTGGTCTTGATGGTATTGACCCAAGATTTATTAAAATACTGATTCCTTACCTACTACCTTATTTTACTCATCTCTTTAACTCAATTCTAATCTCCAGTAGATATCCGAGTATCTGGAAACGATCAAAGATAATTCCTATCCCTAAATCCAATGGCGATTTTCGTCCGATTTCGATATTATGCTACCTCTCGAAAGTTTTCGAAAAGATTTTACATAGACAAATGTCTGAATATCTCCAAAGGGAATCGCTGTTATCTGATAGACAAACCGGGTTTCGAGCTCATTATAGTTGCGTTAGTGCATTAGTTGAAGTTTCGGAATCGATAAGGAGTAAAATTGATGATGGTAATGTTAGTTTTCTCGTCCTTCTTGACCATTCAAAGGCTTTCGACTCGGTTGATCATCGTAATCTATATATGAAGCTCAGAAGATTCTTCAAGTTCAGTGATACTTCTATAAAGCTTTTTCAATCGTATCTCAGTAATCGGCAGCAGTCAGTGTACGTAGGAGATGCCATATCAGAGTCAATAATAGTGCCCAAGGGGGTTCCCCAAGGCTCTATAATAGGTCCGCTTCTTTTTTCACTTTACGCAAACGATCTTCCAAGCCAGCTAGTCCACAGTCAGATCATCATGTATGCTGATGACGTTCAGTTGTTTCTTAGCGGTTCTGTTGATGATATTGGTGAATGCGTTACAAAACTCAACCAGGACCTTTCACGTGTTTATAACTGGGCCACAGCAAATGGTTTATTTCTGAATCCTCATAAATCGAAAATTATTGTTTTTCACAAGAGTAAAAGATTTACTCTACGAGACTTGGATGTCACTATAAATCGTCAGAAGATTGATATTGTGTCTAGTGCGAAGAATTTAGGTGTAATTTTTAATAGCTCATTGACTTGGTCTAATCATGTGAATGCTATAGCAGGGCAGACATATGCAAAGCTGCGTACACTGTGGATCACACACTCTTATACACCTATTGAGGTTCGGACTCTATTAGCGAAGATGTTTCTAATTCCTGGTTTGATCTATGGCTGTGAACTGTTTGCGAACTGCGATTCACTAAGCCAACGGAAATTGAATGTAGTTTTTAACAGCATTATTCGGTATGTCTATGGTGTAAGAAGAAATCAACATATTTCCACCATGGCGAATTCCCTTTATGGCTGTAGTTTTGACAATTTACTCAGAATCAGATCTCTACAATTCCTGCATAAGATCATTGTGACACAAACACCCAATTTCCTCTACGACAAATTAGTATTCGCCCGATCTAGAAGGGGTAGAAAACTTGTACCTTTTCGAAGAAGGAGTCTAGTATCTAAATGGCAATTTTATACGAGTACCATACGTCTTTGGAATACCATTCCCCACGAAATCCAAAACATCAGCAACGCGTCAGACTTTAAGAAAAGACTTTTTATTCTTCTTAGTAACTAATTATTCAAAAATTGTTTTTCTCTCCTTTTAAACATTGTTAACTTCTTCCTTAAAGTGAAAACTATTTTAATTTATTATTTTTCTCAATAATTTGTATTTCCATCATTAATATTCAAAAAATTTTTTTTTACATTTCTTTTATATTTCCTTAAAATTTTTATATTATTTTTATTATTATTTTTTTCAAAGGATATATGACTGTTCTTATAAGCCTGCACTATAATTATAAGATTTTTTATCTTGTTGTGTAGGTATTCATCAAATAAATAAATAAATAAATAAATAAAACTTCTCTCCAAAGAGGTGCCGCATATTCGGCACGCCGTTCGGGCTCGGCTTTAAAAAGGAGACCCCTTATCATTGAGTTTAAACTTGAATCAGACTGCACTCATTGATATGTAAGAAGTTTGCCTCTGTTCCTAAGTGGGATGTTCATGGGCAAAATTTGCATACTTCTCATTAATGTAGGTTGGTTGGGATTGTAAATGGGTCATATTGGTCTATGTTTTGATATAGCTGCCATATAAACCAATTTTGGATCTTGAGCCACTAAAGGGAGCAATTCTTATCCGATTTGGCTGAAATTTTGCATGAGGTGTTACGTTAGGATTTCAAACAACGGCGAAATCGGTCAATTGCCTGATATAACTATCACATAAACCGATCTTAAATCTTGACTTCTGGAGTTTCTAGACGGTGCTATTCCTATTCGATTTAGCTGAAATTTTGCATGACGTGTTTTGTTATGACTTCCAACATCTTTACTTAATATGGTTTAAATCGGCTAATAACCTGATATAGCTGCCTTATAAACCGATCTGGGATCTTGACATCTTAGAAGATGAATATAAGTTAGGAATTCCGAGCTACATACAAAATTCTTAATTGTTGTCCATACCACATCCCTAAGTTGGTTCAAGTCTGGTATCGTGTCCCCACCTAAGTATCGATATCTGTTGGCCGCGAAAGCTGGCGAATGACATAGGAGATTCTCCATAGTCTCATCATCTTCCCCACATGCCATCACCAATTTTGCAAAAGCTAGCTCACAGTCCTATGTGTCCTGTTATGATACCGACCTCCTTTCAGTAATAACCTCGTCTTCTCACGATCCGGATCACCCCATTGGATTTTCGCCATCCTACCGACCGTATCGCTATTCCACAGTGTTAGTAGCCTACGCTCTTAACTCGGAATGCGTTGATTTGAAAGGTTTCGAGTTAACCAAATTTTTTGACGGCAGTTCTCGAGCCCTTACTGTCAAAACGTCCGTTTTTTCATACCCCCTTACTCCGCAATGGACCGGGACCCAAACGATGCGGATCGTGCCATTCTCAGAGAAGGTATTAATCTCCTTCTTACACTCCAAGACTGTTCGTGACCTTACCAGCTTACTGTCCTTAAAGATGTTTTCACTAAACCGCTTCTCGTGAAAACCGCACCACCTCACGCATTCCGTGATCTGCCGGATCATTGCTTGCAGGAGCGTATTATGATCTGGCAGTCGGAAACAGATCCAGTCTCTGAGTTCTTAATGTAGATTCCCAGGCCCACTTTGTCCTCCAGCTTTGATCCATCCGTGTAACATGATCTTCCTGATGGCAATACTAGGCTTCCGTCAATCCAAGAGTGTACCGCTGCTAGCAGTGCCTCGCACTAGACCTCAAGTATCGTCTTAGGTATCCAATTGGAAAATACTTCCATGTTTCCTGTCGTCGCCTCGATTATACCGTCATGGTATGACCTGGTCCTATCCTCTATCCATCCTCCCATCACTCTAAGTCTTATAGGCGCAATGGCTCCCTCACACTTGGGTGGGTGGGTCTTTACTATTTAGATCCCATTCTAAATAGGCGGTATACATTCTACACCATTATCAGGGATTGGTTTTACGTTGCCCTCATTGCCTCTACCATCGGATTCAAGCAGCTGAGGAAAGTTATTTTTCCATATCCTCAGCACATTATCCGTATCACCTACCGGAGTTCCTTCTTTGTCTCTGCAGGAGGATTTGTCTGCACCAAAGCCATCGGTTCGATGTTTGATTCTTTGGTAGAATTTCCTAACATCATTTTGACTCCTGCACATCTCAATTCGCTTACACTTACGTCTTTGCATATCCTTTTTCATTCTGCGAAAAATACGTTTTTCTTCACTCCTTTCTCCTGAAACATCTACTTCACCGTTGTTTTGACTGACGGTTTGTATGCCACATTCTTGGCTTCAGTAGCATCTCGACACTCTTGGTCGTACCATGGGTTTCTTGGGGAGGCTTCCGGTATCCAAGTACAGATTTCGCGGCATTTTCCATGGAGTGGGCAATAGTTTGCCATTGTGCCATTACATCATCGGAACAAAGAGTGTTTTCATGAAGCAGTTGGGTTAGTCAAGTGGCGTATGCCGTTGCCATCTGTTATGTTTAAAACTTTTTAATGTCCAACTTCCGTGCAGTGTCCGATCGTACTTTCCTTGCCATGTTCAAACTGGTGCATACCTTTGCTGCAACAAGGTAATGTTCCGAATCCATTTTCGCTCCACGTATCGATCGTACATCTAACACGCTGGATGAGTGCCTTCATCTATCACTACGTGATCAATTTGGTTTGGTGTTTTGTTCGGGTGACATCCATGTGGCTTTGTGAATATTTTTATATTGAAATCTGGTGCTGCTAACTCCCATGTTTTTTGCCGCGCGAAATCTATTAGCCTCAATCAATTATCGGACATTATCTTGTGGAGGCTAAACTTTCCAACTGTTCGACCAAAGATGTCTTCCCTCCCTTTCTTCGCACTAAAATCTCCCAGAACGATTTTAAAATCATGGGGGTGGTAGCGGTCATATTCTCTCTCTAGGCGCTCTTGGGAAATATCCTTGGTTTGTCAGTCCTTGCCGTACGTAGGGGCATGGGCACAAATAAGGCTGGTGTTGAAAAGTTTGGTTTTGGTGCGAAATGCAGCTAGCCTCTCTTTTACCAGAGTAAATCTGGAGGCAATTACTTTCAGTCTCCGACCAATCATATTCAAACATATTAACAGCCATGTGACATGGCAGCTGAAGTATAGTTCGTCACCGTTTGGTGTTGTTGTGCGGCCATCGCACTTCCTGTTCATCGCACTTCCTGTAAGGCAGTAAACATCCGCCTGTGCGTATACAGCCCCTTCTCTATAAAGAGCCCGGACGTTCCAGGTGCAGATCCGCAGATCATTGTTCCTTTTTCATTTGCGTGGGTTGTCAACGTTAGAGGAGTCCGTTTTGACTATACTTTTGTTTCTCAAAGTAATCCTTTCAATTTTCTGGAAGCGGATTACTGGCCCAGCTTTCCAACCGCATGGGTTATCTGAGATCACATATGTATCCCTCGATGTCGCAAGCCGCTTGCTCCAAGATACGACATTCGCTTCCAGCCGCCCCTAACCTAGGAACAGACTTTTATGCAGCCATTGGTTATATGAAGGTTCCAATAACTCGCCTTGTTATTCGGAATATCATTGGGTAAGAGTCAGTGCCACCTGACCCCCACCAGGGATGCCACCTGTACCCTCAAAATCGCTAACAGCCAACAGATTCATTTGCAGTTACTCATTATAAAACGAAGTTTCTACTATCCGCAACCTGTAAACGCGTCTGACAGCCTTCAGCCAAGCTTTCCGTGATAAGGAAGAATACCACACAAGTCGGAGCTCAAAGTTCCGGCAAGTGTGGAGCTCACTGTTATCCCGTGTCGGACGGGATGTTATTTCTAGGTGCTCATAAAATATATGTGTTTGGTCTGTTCGTAATTGTCTTTTGTCGAAGCAGGGGCGCAGATGAGAATGATATAAAAAATTGATTTTTTTGCGTGCAAGGTATTTCAGTCTCCTACTAACCACAACTCCACAACCAAATTCATGTCCTGCATCATGGCAGCTATAGCATAGCACGTCATCCTATGGAGTTATCGTGACACCTCTCTCAATACAATACATTTACTGTAAGACGATTATATCTGTCTTGTACTTTTCCAATACCACCGCCAGTGCAAAAACTGCACATTCTCTGTAAAAAGTGCGGATATTCCGTTGTTTAATATTTGGCAATGTTGTTCGGTCTCTATTTGATGGAACCGCAGTGTATTCCCATTGCTGCCTACCATTCAATGTCCTTACTACCATCTCCCCATTGTTTAGCGATAATGTTTTGTCTAAGGACATTAGTAAGTTTTAAGTGATTTCGTTTTTTCGGTCGTTTTCTCCCCACTTGTCCGGTATGGTTTTTTCCCCATTTTAATCTCTTGAAAATAGATAAAAATTTACTATGTCGCCGCAGACCAAGAAGCCATTTTTATTGTTATCCCAAGCATAGTACGAGTATGTATGTTGTTGCTTGCATTGTTATCATGGCCGTCATCACCATCATTGCGCCAGTGAGGACACTCGCCGCCAAATCATCCAGGACATTCGTTGAATTCGTATTTAAAGTTAAGTGGTATTAAACCGGAAATGTATGAAATGTCCGGACAATTGTTGTTGGCATTAACCAAAGAATTGTGTTTGGTGTTCCTGGTTTTTTTTTCACTCTCTCTCTCTCTCTATCGCCGTCTCCTCCTATGCCACGCTCTAACAGCAAATTCATGGGGAAGATAATTGTCAAATAAAAGTAAATAATAAAAGTTTAATGTCGCCTCTTCATTTTGTGCAATGACCACGAAATCACAAGGACCTCAGTGTAAGTGCTCAAGTGTTAAGCTTAGTTTATGAGAAATTTCGGTATTATATTGCAGGATATTGTGATTGCTTTCATACACACGATACGAGGAACAAACTGTCAGATTTTATGATTCCTCGGTTTTAGTATAATTGGAGAAGGAAACATTTTGTTTGATATGTATGTGTATGGCAGTTACAAACTGTGGAGATTTCTTTTCGAAAGTCAACAATTGTTGCTCAGCATACGTGTAAATGGTAGGCATTAACTATTAAAAAGGAATCAATTACCATCTAGAAAAGCAAAGTGAAATCATGAGTAAAGTTCTTGTCATTCCCAAAACTATAGGAAAACTCTTAAATAGGTGGAGATTGGTTATTCTATAGACTTCCTATTTCATGATTACTTACTTGTAATGGCTATGACAGAATATTTGTTCCACTAGCCGAACGTAGAATAGCGTTCCAAGCGCCTCGATCTTCTGCGCTCATTCTAAAATCTCTGACACCAAGTTTCGAGGTGTCTCCCATCACTTGATCTTTCCATCGGGCTTTTGGTCTACCCGGTTTGCGTGTACCACCGTGTTTGCCTTCAAAAGACTTCTTTGCTGGAGCTATTTCATCCATACTGAGAACATGACCTAGCCAACGCAGCCGTTGTATTTTGATGCGTGTAACTATGCTATCGTCGTCATACAGCTCGTGGTTCATACGTCGCCTATTTTCTCCATTATTGCAAACTGGTCCATATATTTTACGAAGAATCTTTCTCTCAAATACTCCAAGCACTGTCATATATGCTTTCACAAGTACCCATGCTTCAGAGCCATATAACAGCACGGGTAGTATCAGTGTCTTGTATAGCGAAATCTTTGTCTGTCTAGAGGTGGCCTTGTTTCTAAAGTAGCAACTGTGTCATTCGTTTCGGTTACGGCTGTGTCGAGGTAGATAAAGTTAATGACTGTCTCAAAGTTGTGGTTCCCAACTTTCTCCATTTTCTTTATCTGCTCGGTTGTGCAAAGCTTTTTGGGAGTTGAAACCATCCATTTCGTCTTATCTTCATTTACTGCCAGACCCATTTTCACTGACCCTCTTTCGATTCTTTCAAAGGCTGCAGTTACTACTTCCGGTGACCGACTTATGTTATCGATATCGTCGGCATAGGCGAGTAGAATGTGTTCTCTTGTGATTAGTGTGCCATATCTATTCACATCTGCATCTCCTATAATCTTCTCCAGCAGGATATTAAAGAGGTCACACGATAGGCTGTCTCCTTGTCTGAAACCTCGTTTGGTATTAAATGGTTCGGAGAGATTCTTTCCTATTCTTACTGAGGAACGCGTATCAGCAAGTGTCATCCTGCAGAGTCTTATTAATTTTGCAGGGATACCAAACTCAGACATGGCTTGAAATACCTTTGAACGTAAAGGAGTATCGAAGGCGGGTTTGTAGTCAACAAAAAGATGGTAGGTGTTGATTTGTCCTTCTCGGGTCTTCTCCAGAATTTTGCGCAGTGTGAATATCTGGTCCAGGGTGGATTTACCAGGTCTAAAGCCGCATTGATGGGGCCCAATTATCTCATTGACTTTAGGTTTTAATCTTTCACACAGTACGCTCGAGAGTATCTTGTATGCGATGGGAAGGGGAGTCATTCCTCTGTAGTTGGTACATTCCGTCTTGTCTCCTTTCTTGTGTACGGGACATAGTATGCTGAGGTTCCAATCATCGGGTATGCGTTCTTCTAGCCAGATTTCGCAGATAAGCTGATGCATACGCCTTATCAGCGTGTCGCCTCTGGTCTTAAATAGTTCAGCGGGTAACCCGTCGGCTCCTGCTGCCTTGTTGTTCTTTAGTTGGGTCACTGCTACTTGGACCTCATTCTGACTAGGAGGTAAACATTATTTACCATCATCAGGGATTGGTTCTGCGGTATCCTCTTCGCCGTCAACATCGGACACTAGAAGTTGCGTAAAATGTTCTTTCCATATCCTCAGCATGTTGTCTGTGTCAGTTACCAGATTTCCCTCTTTGTCTCTGCAGGAGGATGTGCCTGCACCAAAGCCATCGGTTTGGTGTTTAATTCTTTGCTCACAAACGTTTAGCTGTAAAAAATTAAAAAACAAGTAAAAGCGTGCTTAGTTCTGCCTGGCCGATACGGGACTACTATGAGCACCACACGGGCTGGAACTTTGTAAATCGTTATCACGGGAAGCTTAGCTAAAAGCTACCGGGCGCGTCCACAGGTTGCGGATGGTGGAAAGCTCCGTTTTTATGCGGAGTAGCTGCAAATGCGGCCGCGGGCAGTCAGCGATTCTCGAGAGGAGAGTCTCAGTGAGGAGTCAAGTGGCACTGGCTCTTAATTAAATACTGAGTGCCAATGATACTCGAGATGGCAAGGCGATTTATTGGCGCCTTCAAATAACCAATGGCCAACATCAGCGTCTGTTCTCAGGTGAAGGGCGGCTGGCGGCGAGCGTCGGATCTTGGAGCAGGCGGCTCGCCACAAACCCATGCGGTTGGGGCGCTGGGCCAGTAACCCGCCCCCGGAAAACATAGAACTACTATGAGTAACAAACGAATAGTAAAAACGGACCCCCCCAACGTTAACGACCCACGCAAACGAAAAAAGGACCGTGATTTGCGGATTTGCACCTGGAATGTACGCACTCTTTAAAGAGAAGGTGCAGTATATGCGCTGGCGGATGTATTAGAGAAGTACAAGGCAGATATTACCACCTTAAAGGAAGTGCGATGGGCTGGGAATGGCGTCACGACAACACCAAACGTTGACGAACTATACTATAGCTGCCATAACACGAGGCATGAATTTGGCTGTGGATTTGTGGTTAGTCGGAGACTGAAACACCTTGTCTCCAGCTTTACTCCGGTGGATGAGAGGCTAGCCACAATCCGCATAAAAGCCAAATTCTTCAACATCAGGCTTATTTGTGCCCATGCCCCGACGGAAGACAAAGACGAGCAGACCAAGGATATTTTCTATGAGCGGCTAAAGACATAATATGACCGCCATGATATTCAAATCGTTCTGGGTGATTTTAATGCGAAGATAGGGAAGGAAGACATATTTTTTCCAACAGTCGGAGAGTTTAGCCTCCAAGTGATAATGTCTAATAATTGGTTGAGGCTGATTGATTTCGCCGCGGCAAAAAACGTGGTAGTTAGTAGCACCAGATTTCAACATAATAAGTAAGAAGGCGTTAAGTTCGGTCGGGCCGAACTTTGGATACCCACCACCTCGGGTATATATGTAAACCACCTTTCATCAAAATCCAGTGAAAATTGCATTACTTATGTCCCACAGCAGTTATATTGAAATATAATCCAATTTGGATCAAATACTAATAAGTTCAAGTCATTGTTCAATTATGTATAACAAAATATTGGTCTTTTTAGTAGTTATATCTAAAAATAAACCGAACTGAACCATACACAACATGAATGTCGAAAAGCCTATCATAAGTCAATGTGTCAAATTTCAGTTAAATCGGATTAAAAATACGTCTTTTTTGGGGCCAATACTTTAAATCGAGATATCGGTCTATATGGCACCTATATCCAAATCTTGATCGGTCTGAGTGAAATTGAAAAAGGTTGTCGGAGCCCAACACAACTCATTGTCCCAAATTGCGGCGACATCGGACAATAAATGCGCTTTTTCTGGCCCCAAAACCTAAAACTGAGAGATCGGTCTATATGGCAGCTATATCCAAATCTTGATCGATCTGTGCCATAATCTAGAACTATGTCGAGGGGTTTAACCTAACTCAATGTCCCAAATTTCGCCGACATCGGACAATAAATGCGCCTTTTATGGGCCTAACAGCCTAAATCGGAGGATCGGTCTATATGACAGCTATATCCAAATCTGGACCGATCTAGACCAAATTGACGAAGGATGGAGAGGAGCCTAACATAACTCACTGTCCCAAATTTCAGCAAAATCAGATAATAAATGTGGCTTTTATGGGCCTACGACCCAAAATCGGAGGATCGGTCTATTTGGCAGCTATATCCAAATCTGGACTGATCTAGACCAAATTGACGAAGGATGTCGAGGGGCCTTACGCAACTCACTGTCTTTAATTTCAGTAAAATCGGATAATAAATGTGGCTTTTATGATACAAGATACTCTCGAGCGTACTGTGTGAAAGATTAAAACCTAAAGTCAATGAGATAATTGGGCCCCATCAATGCGGCTTTAGACCTGGTAAATCCACCCTGGACCAGATATTCACACTGCGCAAAATTCTGGAGAAGACCCGAGAAGGACAAATCAACACCTACCATCTTTTTGTTGACTACAAACCCGCCTTCGATACTCCTTTACGTTCAAAGGTATTTCAAGCCATGTCTGAGTTTGGTATCCCTGCAAAATTAATAAGACTCTGCAGGATGACACTTGCTGATACGCGTTCCTCAGTAAGAATAGGAAAGAATCTCTCCGAACCATTTAATACCAAACGAGGTTTCAGACAAGGAGACAGCCTATCGTGTGATCTCTTTAATATCCTGCTGGAGAAGATTATACGAGATGTAGATGTGAATAGATATGGCACACTAATTACAAGAGAACACGTGCTAATCGCCTATGCCGACGGGATTGATATCATAGGTCGGTCACCGGAAGTAGTAACTGCAGCCTTTGAAAGAATTGAAAGAGAGTCAGTGAAAATGGGTCTGGCAGTAAATGGAGATAAGACGAAATGGATGGTTTCAACTCCAAAAAAGACTTGTACAACCGAGCAAATGAAGAAAATGGAGAAAGTTGGGAACCACAACTTTGAATATTCTGTCATAACCAATTAAAGTATGTAAATAAGTTCTGCCGGGCCGATTCTTTTATACGCTCCAAAATGGATCGCATTTGTCGAGTTCTATGCGCGGTATCTCTTTTTAGGCAAACAAAGAATATTGAATAAAAACTGTTATGCTATTTGAGCTATACCAAGTTACGAACAGATTGGGGCCATACTTGGTTTGGCTGTTGGAGACAAGGCAGGAAAGGGAAAGGCTTTGCTCAAAATTTCATCCAAATCAGATAAGAACTGCGCCCTATATGGCTCAAGAAATGAAATCAGGATATCTGTTTATATGGGAGCTATATCAGGTCATGGACTGATTAACACCATACTAGGCATAGTTGTTGGTGGTCAAACCGAAACACTTTGTGCAAAATTTCAATAAAATCTGATAGTAATTGCACCCTATAGAGGCTAACGAATTCAAGATCCGAGATCGGTTTATATGGAAGCTATATCAAGTCATTAAACGATTTAAACCATACTTGGGGCAGTTATTAGAAGTTAGAATAAAACATTTCATGCAAAATTTCAGCCAAATCGGATAATGATTGCGCCCTCTTGCTGATCAAGAAGTCAAAAAACGATTTCGATTTATATGGGAGCTATATCAGGATATGACGCGACCATATTTAAGATAGATGTTGGTAGTCAAAACAAAACATTTCGCGAAAAATTCCAGACCAATCGTAAAATTATTGCGCACTGTAAGGGTCCATGAATTCAAGATCCTGGATCGGTTTATATGGCAGTTGTATCAGGTTATGGACCGATTTGGACCGTACTTACCACAGTTGTTGGAAATAAAAATAAAACATATGCTGCAAAGTTTATGCCAAATAGGATAAGAATTGAGCCATCTAGAAGCTCAAGAATTCAAAGATCCTGGAACGGTTAATATGGCAGCTATATCTAAATATGATTTCATGTTTGCATGAAATCACTGTTTCAAATTTCAGCGAAATAGAACAATAAATGCGTTGTCGTGGGCACAGAGACATCGCATAGGACCCTAAAACAATATATTGGTCTATATGGCAGCTATATATAACGAAATACATTCCGACTTAAACCATATTTGGCAAGGATGTCCAAGGGCTTTGTACAACTAACAATGTAAAGTATACTCGGTTTGGGTTTCGGGAGGCTTAGCATAACCCACTAATTCAAAATTCAGTGTAACTGGGTAATGAGGCCACCGTAGCGCAGAGGTTAACATGTCCGTCTTTGACACTAAAAGTCTGGGTTCGAATCCAAAGGCTTGGTGTAACCCACTAATTTAATATTCAGTGGAATCGGGGTCAGCATGTCTGAATCTGAACCGATTTTAACCGAAATACGCAGAGTTCCAACCAGGGTTTGTTCTGAGCCTTTCTAAGCTCGCCCTTGTATTTTCTAAGCTCAGCCTTATTGACATCTCAATCATGTTGTGCCCTTGTGTTTTTCGATCTGTTGAAGAAGTTTGGCTCCAGGACATGCTGTCACAAGTGAGTCATTCAGGGCCTTCGTGGTCCTTGGCCATTATGTCGATGTCCTCCGCATTTTCCACTTTCTTTTCTGATCTATAAAGAAAAGTCGTGCAGAATGTGTGCCGAAATGTATTCCAATCCGCCTTTCTTCTGTTAAGCCGAGAGACCACTTCTGCAGTATTTTCCCTGGGGCTGAAGCTAATATACAGATGATCAGAGTATCTATGGTCATCCAACACATCCCAGTTATATATCCTTTCGCTTATATCGTCCGATACAAAGGTCACATGTAATACCTCCTGCCTTTTCCTGGCAATAAACGTCGGTATATCCAATTTATCACAAACCGATAAGCAGCTCACCTACCGTGCTGATATCGGAACTTCCCTATATCTGTAGATGTGCATTAGCATCACTTCCTACAATAAGGATTTTATCCAGCATAATCGGCTTTAACCAGCAACTTAAGGCTTGAAGGCGGCATCTGCGAATCTTGTGACATACATAGGGACTTATTAATTTCAAGACTGGCTACTATTGAATCTTCGGTTCTTAGCGATGGAAGAAGAAAAACATTTCGACTACTCTTTGCAAGAATACAGCCTCTTTGTCTCCTACTCCCCGTACTCTTGAATAGTTTAAATCCAGGAATTCTTAATCCATGAACCATTCGTCCGTACACTAATGGTTCCTGCACAACAAACCCGTCAAATCCTCCTGCCATCAGAAGGACCTTATGGCCTTATAATGGTGGAGATTTATCAGCAGAAACCGGACCATAGTCAGGGTTCAAATTTTTCACCACTGTGTCATTAGTCTCGCCTACGGAGTTCATCAGTAGTCCATCCCCACAAGATTTCTTCGATCTCACTATCAGTTTCCTTACGCATCCAGGGGCAGTTGAGCAAGCATTGTAATCACTGTTCCTCAGGATACTGAACAACTGCGACGTGTACGATTTTTTCCTAGATGCTTCACTAACTGATGCTGTCGAAGTACCTTTGAGTTCCGTTCTTCCCCGCAGGCGCACACCTAAAGCTCAATCCAACCGGATGACCTACCCACACAGAGTTTGTCGGGTCTCGTTTCGACGCCTACTCCTCCTGCTATGATCGTGGCAGGGGGATTTTCCATCTGCTGCAATTAGCCAGACTTTAGAAATGTGGTCGATAGTTCCTCAGACAAGTAGTCAGCAATAACTTTTGAATATTTCCTGATTCCCCCAACCCCACCCCTTTTATGCATCTTCAGTCTCAACTTGTTTAATCCGTAGGATACAACTCCTTCAGACTTGTTGAGGTCTGTGAGATAGCCGGAATTTAGTATGAATACTGCATGTTTCCAGTTGCCATCAGTCTTATCTTATCTACCAATCTTCGGGTCGGTGGTTGAAAGATTTAGATAACTTTGCCTTATTCTCCCAAGTATGGATTCAGATTCCAGGGGAATCCTTGGTATCCAAGCGTGAGCCTTTGGTCGAGAAGGAATATCTTCTTTCTTGACTAAATCCAGTGTTGCGCCAGATATAGCCAATCATTTTTAGGGCACAACAAAACATTTTAATTGAGCGTTGGTCGTCGAGAGCAATTAGTTTGTATGGGCACCAATACCAGCCCTCATCGACACGAACTGGAGGACGCCCAGTCAGTTCCCCAAAGACTTCGGGGTATACAGATGACGGTCAAATTGTTCCAAGGTATGCTTCAATTGTTCCGACTCCAATTGTTCCAAGGTACGCAGCCCTGTTCTTTTCCCTTGTCGGCAACTACCATCACCAAACTATCCTTATCTACATTTGCAAAGGTACTTGGACCCAGTTGATTGGAACCAGTTGATTGTCGGCTAGTGGGGCCTGGTGCACCTGCTCCAGTCGTGAACTTAGTAGCAGAGTCCATTCTTAGCCTACACCTAGGCACTGAAAATAGATACAGTTCATCAACCGGCAATTGGATAATACTTCGTAGCTATCCCTGGGTGACTTAAAATTCTCTTTGAAAATAACTTCCTATTACAATTTGCCGAATATTCTTGAGAAGCGATATTACAAAACGTCCCCTCCACTCAACGGTTCAAACAAGAACTAGCAGCTCTTTAGAAGTATTTGTGCATAACTTCGAGCTGATAGCTTTACTCGTTCGGAGAGACACGGTAAGATCGACTTTGAATGTTGTGGCGAGCTGGATGAGATATATGTGCTTCAAAGCGTCTTCTTTCAATATTTCGAAGTGCTGCTTAATGGATTGACGAGAAGTTTACCAATCCTATGGTAGAGGGTTTAAAAATGATTTCCATTACATGCATAGGCTGCTGTACAAACTGTGTTGAAATCACGCACAGCTTTTTATTAAGTGCTCCGCATATTCAAAGGATGGAGAATACATTTTCATCGATTTTGTTATTATTGGAAATCATTTATTTCGTGACCATGACACTTTCATAATGATCTCCGGCTTCTGGTAAAGCACACAATATCGTGAAGTGGCACGGGAGTTGTGGCATTGCCAGGCAACCAGGTCATTTATCAACCATACACTGCCAATGGTGCATCCGCATATGCGTTATCTGAACACGTTTCCATTGACCGCAGGCAACATTGTTTGCGTGTGAGTGTGTGTGTGTGTGTGTGTCAACTCTTTTGCCACACTATCAGGTGTGCAACGAAAGCAACATCCGTGTCACCATTAGGGACGATGAAAACGGGGGGTTTTGTAGGTGATTATGGCACTTCCGGTTATAGGCACCAACACCACTTTAGTGACGCCAGTGGTACTCGCATCAGTGTTGTCGCCCCCAACCTTTCCCATTTTGCATGCATTTCACGATTTTTACATGATTTTATGTGGTTTTGGCCCCGCTATGGCCCATGCAACAATATAAGCTCCCTCGCTCTCTCTTTCTCTCTCACACACACACACGCACATACACACATGCACCTACCAGAACTACATTTCATTCATGTCCGATTTTTGTGGTTTTTAATAAAATTCAAATTTGTTTACCCAAGCCTTTACAAATAAACCTACTTCAGCTATCGCACAGCATATGCGAATGTCTGTAGGATTCGTTTTTCTCATCCTTTTGAGCGGGCCATATGTTTAATTTGAAATTTCAAAAATAGCAAAAACGAGACTTTAATTTGTTTGCATTATGCCAAAATAAAACCAGCATATGTGTAAATACACATGGGTGTATGTGTTTAGCTGGTGACATTGCCTACTTGATTGTTTGTCCATTTGCGGCTTCCCAAATATGTCCATGTGTATGTATGTGGCATGCATTTGGAGGATTCTAATTCATTTTTATAACACATTCAAGTAAAATGACATTTATTAGAGGGTGTGCAAATTTTAATTACTTTCCGCGAAACAGTTTTACCATAATCTGAGTGTTATTACCACCCACAGGGAATGTGAGATAGAAAGATGTAAACGGAACTGTATACAAGCGGCAGTTATGAATGTTTATGGCTCTGAATGACTGGTTCAAATTCTGGCAAGAAAATCAAGTCATTCCTTAACTTACGTAGGCGACTTTTGTGAGTATTTCAGCTTTTACAAAGGCATGTGGACTGCATGGCGGCGCTGAAGGTCTTAAAGGAAAGTGTGATCGAGGTTCGTGGAGGAATGTTTGAAATACCTAACTAAGCTCTGGACTTACGACGCACAGTGGGATGGGAAAAAATAAGCGGAAATAAGTCTGCCATTTTAGAGCGGATAAAGATATTAAACCATTGTCCATTCCATGGAAAATGACGCTAAAGCCGCAATTGGGTACTGGAAGCCTTCCCCATGAAACATGGTGCGACCCAGAGTTCCGAAATGATATTGAAGCCAAGAATGCGGCAGTACCACTTCAATCACTAGCAACGCTCCGGATGAAGGATAGGTGTTGGGAAAAAAGGAGAGAAGAGAAACGTATTTTCCGCTGAAAAAAAAAAAACAATTAAAAAGGCGTAAAGTTCGGCCGGGCCGAACTTTGGATACGCACCACCTCGGGTATATATGTAAACCACCCTTCATCAAAATCCAGTGAAAATTGCATACCTTATTCCCCATAGCAGTTAAATCGAAATATGTTCCGATTTGGACCAAATACTTATAAGTACAAGTCATTGTTCAATTGTGTATAACAAAATATTGGTCTTTTTAGTAGCTATATCTAAAAATAAACCGTTCTGAACCATACACAACATGGATAACGAAAAGCCTAACATAAGTCACTGTGTCAAATTTCTGTTAAATCGGATTATAAATGCGCCTTTTTTGGGGCCAAGACTTTAAATCGAGATATCGCTCTATATGGCAGCTTTATGCAAATCTTGATCGATCTAGATCAAATTGAAGAAATATGTGGAGGGACTTAACTTAAATCTCTGTTCCCAATTTCGGCGACATCGGACAATAAATGCGCTTTTTATGGCCACAAAATCTAAAAACGAGAGATCGGTCTATATGGCAGCTATATCCCAATTTGGACCGACCTGAGTGAAATTGAAGAGGGATGTCGACAGGCCTAACACAACTCTCTGTCCCAAATTTTAGCGAAATTGTATAATAAATGCGCCTTTTATGGGCCTAAGATCCTAAATTGGAGGATCGGTCTATATGGCAGCTTTATCCAAATCAAGACTGATCTGAAACAAATTGACGAAGTATGTCGAAGGGCCTAACACAACTCACTGTCCCAAATTTTACCGAAATTGGATAATAAATGCGCCTTTTATGGGCCTAAGACCCTAAATCGGAGGATCGGTCGATATGGCAACTATATCCAAATCTGCACCGATCTGAACCAAATTGATAAAGGATGTCGAAGGGTCTAACACAACTCACTGTCCCTAATTTCAGCCAAATCGGATAATAAATGCGGCTTTTATGGGCCTAAGACTCTAAATCGGAGGATCGGTCGATATGGCAGCAAATTTCGGCGACATCGGATAATAAATGTGGCTTTTATTGGCCTAAGACCCTAAATCGGCGGATCGATCTATATGGGGGCTATATCAAAATATAGTCCCAATTAACCCATCTTCGAACATAACCTGCTTATGGACAAAAAAAAAAAAAGAATCTGTGCAAAGTTTCAGCTCAATATTTTTAAAGACTGTAGCGTGATTTCAACAGACAGACGTACGGACATGTCTAGATCGTCTTAGATTTTTACGCTGATTAAGAATATATATACTTTATAGGGTCGGAAATGGATATTTCGATGTGTTGCAAACGGAATGACAAAAGAAAATGGAAAGACGTGAGTGTGAGCGAACTGAGAAGTGCAGGAGTCAGAAAAAGTACGAAAATTCTACCAAAGAATCAAGAAAATTTTTCTTAGCTGCTAGTGTCCGACGATTGCGCCGAAGAGGATACCGCAGAACCCATCCCTCCGACTGAAGAACATCAATACAGCCGGAGTCGATGGGTTGCCCACTAAACTATTGGGTTGCCCAAAAAGTAATTGCGGATTTTTTAAAAGAAAGTAAATGCATTTTTAATAAAACTTAGAATGAACTTTAATCAAATATACTTTTTTTACACTTTTTTTCTAAAGCAAGCTAAAAGTAACAGCTGATAACTGACAGAAGAAAGAATGCAATCACAGAGTCACAAGCTGTGAAAAAATTTGTCAACGCCGACTATATGAAAAATCCGCAATTACTTTTTGGGCAACCCAATACTTAAGACCGGAGACGCATGCATAGGCTCGTCTCCGCGATTTGGCTAGACGAACGCATATGTCAAGCAGACAAGATGGAACATTCCAACTACAGAGGAATAAGTCTTTTTTCCATCGCATACAAGATACTCTCGAGCGTACTGTGTGAAAGACG
>NW_026739324.1:0-29439 GCF_963082655.1 Stomoxys calcitrans
AGCTTCGTCGCTCAATGAAAGAATCGCGCGATGAACTTTTCTGAACAGAGCACGCATTGTGATAATAAAATGCAATAATTTGCAAGCGTTGTTCGTTTGTAAGACGATTCATAGTTAAGTTATTGTCCAAACTGAAGATGTTTGACAGTGAAACATAACAGCTCAAGAAGTCAAGACCCAAGAGGTGTTACAAACGGAATGACTAGATTAGTATATACCCATCCTGTGACGAATATAAAAAATGACTTTTTATACCCACCACCGAAGGATGGGGGTATATTCATTTTGTCATTCCGTTTGCAACACATCGAAATATCCATTTCCGACCCCATAAAGTATATATATTCTTGATCAGCGTAAAAATCTAAGACGATCTAGACATGTCCTCCGTCCGTCTGTCCGACTGTCTGTTGAAATAACGCTACAGTCTTTAAAAATAGAGATATTGAGCTGAAATTTTGCACAGATTTTTTTTTTGTCCATAAGCAGGTTAAGTTCGAAGATGGGCTATATCGGACTATATCTTGATATAGCCCCCATATAGACCATTCCGCCGATTAAGGGTCTTAGGTCAATAAAAGCCACATTTATTATCCGATTTTGCTGAAATTTGAGACAGTGAGTTGTGTTAGGCCCTTCCACATCCTTCGTCAATTTACCCCGATCGGTCCAGATTTGCATATAGCTGCCATATATACCGATCCTCCGATTTAGGGTCTTGGGCCCATAAAAGCCACATTTATTATCCGATTTTGCTCAAATTTGGGACAGTTAGTTGCGGTGAGCCCTTCGACATCCTTCGTCAATTTGGCCCAGATCGGTCCAGACTTGGATATAGCTGCCATATAGACCGATCCTCCGATTTATGGTCTTAGGCCCATAAAAGCCACATTTATCATCCGATTTTGCTGAAATTTTAGACAGTGAGTTTCGTTGAGCCCTTCGACATCCTTCGTCAATTTGGTTCAGATCGGTCCAGATTTGGATATAGCTGCCATATATACCGATCCTCCGATTTAGGGTCATAGGCCCATAAAAGCTACATTTGTTACACGATTTTGCTGGAATTTGGGACAGTGAGTTGTGTTAGGCCCTTTGACACCTTTAATCTATTTGGCCCTGATCGGTTCAGATTTGGATATAGCTGCCATATAGACCGAACTCTCGATTTAAGGTTTTGGGCCCATAAAAAAGCGCATTTATTGTCCGATGTCGCCGAAATTTGGGACAGTGAATTATGTTGGGCCCTTCGATATTTGTCTTCAGTTTGCCTCAGTTCGGTCCAGATTTGGATATAGCTGCCATATAGACCGATCTCTGGGTTGAACAATGACTTGCACTTATAAGCATTTGGTCTAAATCGGATGTCTATATAGCTGTTATGGGGCATAAGGTATGCATTTTTCAATGGATTTTGACGAAAGGTGGTTCGCATATATACCCGAGGTGGTGGGTATCCAAAGTTCGGCCCGGCCGAACTTAACGCCTTTTTATACCCACCACCGAAGGATGGGGGTATATTCATTTTGTCATTCCGTTTGCAACACATCGAAATATCCATTTCCGACCCTATAAAGTATATATATTCTTGATCAGCGTAAAAATCTAAGACGATCTAGCCATGTCCGTCCGTCTGTCCGTCTGTCCGTCTGTCTGTTGAAATCACGCTACAGTCTTTAAAAATAGAGATATTGAGCTGAAATTTTGCACAGATTCTTTTTTTGTCCATAAGCAGGTTAAGTTCGAAGATGGGCTATATCGGACTATATCTTGATATAGCCCCCATATAGACCGATCCACCGATTTAGGGTCTTAGGCCCATAAAAGCCACATTTATGATCCGATTTTATTGAAATTTGGGACAGTGAGTTGTGTTAGGCCCTTCGACATCCTTTGTCAATTTGGCTCAGATCGGTGCAGATTTGGATATAGCTGCCATATAGACCGATCCTCCGATTTAGGGTCTAAGGCCCATAAAAGCCACATTTATGGTCCGATTTCGCTGAAATTTGGGGCAGTGAGTTGTGTTAGGCCCTTCAATATCCTTTGTCAATTTGGCTCAGATCGGTCCAGATTTGGATATAGCTGCCATACAGACCGATCCTCCGATTTAAGGTCTAAGGCCCATAAAAGCCACATTTATGGTCCGATTTCGCTGAAATTTGGGACAGTGAGTTGTCTTAGGCCCTTTGACATGTTTCTTTAATTTGGTCTAGATCGGTTCAGATTTGGATATAGCTGCCATATAGACCGATCCTCCGGTTTAGGGTCTTAGGCCCACAAAAGCCACATTTATTATCCGATTTTGATGAAATTCGGGGCAGTGAATTGTGTAAGGCCCATCGACATCCTTCGTTAATTTGGCTCAGATCGGTCCAGATTTGGATATAGCTGCCATATAGATCGATCCTCCGATTTATGGTGTAAGGCCCATAATAGCCACATTAATTATCCGATTTTGCTGAAATTTGGGACAGTGAGATGTGTTAGGCTCTCCGACATATTTCTTCAATTTGGTCCAGATCGGTTCAAAGTTGGATATAGCTGCCATATAGACCGATTTCTTGATTTATGGTTTTGGGCCCATAAAATGCTCATTTATTGCCCGATGTCCCCGAAATTTGGAACAGTGAGTTAGGTTAAGCCCCTTGACATACTTCTGCAATATCGCACAGATCGGTCTAGATTTGAATATAGCTGCCATATAGACCGATCTCTGGATTTAAGGTTCAGGGCCCATAAAAGTGGCATTTATTGTCCGATTTCGCCGAAATTTGGGACAGTGCTTAGTGTTAGGCTCTTCGACATGTTTATGCAACTCGGCCCAAATCGGTCCAGATTTGGATATAGCTGCCATGTAGACCGATATATCGATTTAAAGTCTTGGCCCCATAAAAAGCGCATTTATAATCCGATTTCACTGAAATTTGACACAGTGACTTATGTTCGGCTTTTCGACATCGTGTCCTATATAGTTCAGATCGGTATGAGGTATATGTGTATAAGGTATGAAATTTTCACCGAATTTTGATGAAAGGTGGTTTACATATATACCCGAGGTGGTGGGTATCCAAAGTTCGGCCCGGCCGAACTTAACGCCTTTTTACTTGTTACTTGTTGCCTTTGAAATCGGTCGTTGGGCCCATTGTTTACCAGGAACTCACAGCCGTTTGTGATTAATTAGCTAGTTTACAGAACCATGTACTAAAATGCATTATCGACTTCATGCTAATGTCTTTCTCATCGACATTAACTCTAAGAAATTTAAGGCAAATATCAATCCCTCCCTCCCTCTTTCCTCCTCCCATCCAACGCTATATATGCAGTGTATAGGGGACATCCCACTCGAGTTGGTTACGAGAAAAAAAAGTCGATAGCGACTCTTAATAGCGGATTTGTCTCCTTTCCCTGCGCCAGGATAGTGATGTAGGGTATCAGATGAAAATAATTTATAGTAAATTAAGCCTTACAAACCCTCCCCCCTTCAGTTTCTTGAAAACATATTCAACTTAGCTATTCCCATCTGTCACCATTTTATTGAGCAAAATTTCAATTCCAAAAATATTTTTTTTTTTATACCCTCCACCATAAGATGGGGGGTATACTAATTTCGTCATTCTGTTTGTAACTACTCGAAATATTCGTCTGAGACCCCATAAAGTATATATATTCTTGATCGTCGTGACATTTTATGTCGATCTAGCCATGTCCGTCCGTCTGTCCGTCCGTCCGTCCGTCCGTCCGTCTGTCTGTCGAAAGCACGCTAACTTCCGAAGGAGTAAAGCTAGCCGCTTGAAATTTTGCACAAATACTTCTTATTAGTGTAGGTCGGTTGGTATTGTAAATGGGCCATATCGGTCCATGTTTTGATATAGCTGCCATATAAACCGATCTTGGGTCTTGACTTCTTGAGCCTCTAGAGTGCGCAATTCTTATCCGATTCGAATGAAATTTTGTACGGCGTGTTTTTTTATGATATCCAACAACTGTGCCAAGTATGGTTGAAATCGGTCCATAACCAGATATAGCTGCCATATAAACCGATCTTGGGTCTTGACTTCTTGAGCCTCTAGAGGGCGCAATTCTTATCCGATTGAAATGGAATTTCGCACGACGTGTTTTGTTATGATATCCAACAACTGTGCTAAGTATGGTTTAAATCGGTTCATAACCTGATATAGCTGCCATATAAACCGATCTTGGGTCTTGACTTCTTGAGCCTCTAGAGTGCGCAATTCTTATCCGATTGGGATGAAATTTTGCACGACGTGTTTTGTTATGATATCCAACAATTGTGCCAAGTATGGTTTAAATCGGTCCATAACCTTGTATAGCTGCCATATAAACCGATCTTGGGTCTTGACTTCTTGAGCCTCTAGAGTGCGCAATTCTTATCCGATTGAAATGAAATTTTGCACGACGTGTTTTGTTATTATATCCAACAACTGTGCCAAGTATGGTTCAAATCGGTTCATAACCTGATATAGCTGCCATATAAACCGATCTTGGGTCTTGACTTCTTGAGCCTCTAGAGGGCGCAATTCTTATCCGATTGAAATGGAATTTCGCACGACGTGTTTTGTTATGATTCCCAACAACTGTGCCAAGTATGGTTCAAATCGGTTCATAACCTGATATAGCTGTCATATAAACAGATCTGGGGATTTGACTTCTTGAGCTTCTAGAGGGCGCAATTCCTATCCGATTTGGCTGAAATTTTGCATGACGCATTTTATTTTTACTTTCAACAACTGTGTCAAATAAGGTTCAAATCGGTTCATAACCTGATATAGCTGCCATATAAACCGATCTGGGATCTTGACTTCTTGACTCCTAGAGGTTGCAGTTATTATCCGATATGCCTGAAATTTTGTACGACGGATCCTCTCATGACCATCAACAAACGTGTTTATTATGGTCTGAATCGGTCTATAGCCCGATACAGATCCCATATAAATCGTTCTCTCTATTTTACTTCGTGAGCCCCAATGGGCGCAATTCTTATACGAATTGACTGAAATTTTACACAGGTCTCCAACATATTATTTAATTGTGGTCCGAACCGGACCATATCTTGATATCGTTTTAATAGCAGGGCAACTCTTTTCTTATATCCTTTTTTGCCTAAGAAGAGATGCCGGGAAAAGAACTCGACAAATGCGATCCATGGTGGAGGGTATATAAGATTCGGCCCGGCCGAACTTAGCACGCTTTTACTTGTTTTTTTGTAATTTTAATTTTCCTGCCCTCAAAACCATAAATCGTTTGTCTAAAATTGTTTCTGTTTCCCAAATTCATTAATCATTCTTCTATTGCATATTTATGATGACTGATGATGAAATAATAAATAAATATGAAATTCATCGCAAGTCATATTGTATATGAAGGCAGAGTTCTTTAGGAACTCTTCATCTTACACAAGTATACAAAAATAGAAAATTTGCTGAAGACATTTCATTAGTCATTTATAATTTATTTAAAATAATACCTATGAAATTAATGAACATGGACTTGGCAATGGTATAGACATTTTTGTAGATGGCTGTTTTTAAAGTGTTTGGCTCTTTGGCTCTTTGTAAATGTTTGCTTTTCATTGCCATTAAGGTGAATGGAAAAGGATGTTGTAAGTGGGATCTGTTTATATGGGAGCTACATCTACTAAAAATCGACCACTTACTTGACAGAAAACTCTTTATGGGCTCGCTGATGGATGTGAAAACTAGACGAGGAGCCGACATTGATAGTGACCAATGGAATGACTGGTACCAACCCCATTCCATGATGGTTGGTACCAGCATCAAGCTCTGATCTTCAATCCTCGCAGACGTCAATTACACAACTATGTCCAGGGCGAAAGCTTGATTACTTCGGCGAAAAGAGAGAATTATTCGAATTATTCGTCAAGTAAACACACATCTGTTTGTGCAACAATTTCTCAAAGACCTTGTAAAGAGAGGGTAGATCAGAGATTGGTCGGTACTCAGAATTGGCTTTAGGTATGGGGACCACTTTGGTATGTCGAGGGCGAAGGCCTGATTGCCTCGGCGCAAAGAGAAAATTGTTCGTCAAGTATGCAGACATCTGTTTTTGCAACAACAAAGACCTTGTCAAGAAAGGGTAGATCAGAGATTGGTCGGTACTCAGAGTTGACTTTAGGAATGGGGACCACTTTGGTATGTCGAGGGCGAAAGCCTGATTGCCTCGGCGCAAAGAGAAAATTGTTCGTCAAGTATGCAGACATCTGTTTTTGCAACAACAAAGACCTTGGAAAGAAAGGGTAGATTAGAGATTGGTCAGCACTCAGAGTTGGCCTAAGGGATAGGGACCACTTTGGCATGTCTCCAAAGTTTGGGAAACGAACTAATAGTCAATATATTATTAAATACTTGAGGAAGATAAGCAAAATTTGGGGAAGTAAGATTCTATGTTGTCATAAACGATGGCGTTAGATTTAACCTCTGAAGAAGCATATAGAACTTCCTCATGCGTAAATACAAATTGCAAATTTTACCCATGAACATTCCACTAAGGAACAGGGGCAAACTTCTCACATATCAATGAGTGCAGTCCGATTCAAGTTTTAAGCTCAATGATAAGGGGCCTCCTTTTTATAGCCGAGTCCGAATGGCGAGCCGCAGTACGACACCACTATGGAGAGAAGTTTTACATGGCATAGTACCTCACAAAAGTTGCCAGCATTAAGAGGGAAAACCACCGCTGAACATTTTTTCTGATGGTCTCGCCAGGATTCGAACCCAAGCGTTCAGCGTCATAGGCGGACATGCTAACCTCTGCGCTGCGGTGGCCTCCTCCTGCGTAACACAGTTGAATTCGAAGGCGCCTGTCCCTTTCAGGCCTCGGGTATAATAGTCATAGAACTTAAAATCGTTCGAGGTAGGAGGCAAGTCAACACAGCGTTTTTCAAAACATTCGCATCAATGTCACAGTTTCTCCCGTTTTTGCGGTTTCCAATGCCGATATCTTAGTCCCTAATGCCGATTGAAAACAGTTGTTGTAGTAGGATATCTTGGCCCGTCTCAACACAAAAGTAGCATGTCTTCTGGCTGTTCTAAATTCATCGATGAGTGTTGAAGTTCTAAACAGCTTTCACCTGGAGAAAGCTAAACCCCTCTCACGTATTGCCATCCCAACATCATTACTAAACCAGGGGCTGGATAAAACCTCTAACTTTCCTAGTCTTAAAAGGCACACATATATCGTAGAGGAACACAATTTTATCTTTAAGAACAGCTGGTCATCAACTTCTTGTGACAACTAAATTTCTTCCCACTCAATAGAATAGAAAGTACGACCAAGTCCCCTACGATATATATGTGCAAAATCCCTGTACGCAAATTTCTGTCCAAGTGGCTCTTTTTATAGATTTCCAAATCTGAACCGATCTGAGACAAATTTAAGAAGGATGTTGGAAGTGCCAACATAACTCACTGTCCCAAATTTCGGCGAAATCGGACAGCAAATATAAATTTCGTTTGCAACACGTCGAAATATCCATTTCCGACCCTATAAAGACGATCTAGCCATGTCCGTTCGTCTGTCTGTTGAAATAACCCCACAGTCTTTAAACATATAGATATTGGGCTGAAATTTTGCACAGATACTTCATTTGTCCATAAGCAGGTTAAGTTCGAAGATGGGCTATATCGCACTATATCTTGATAAAGCCCCACATAGACCGATTCTCCGATTTAGGGTCTTAGGCCCATAAATGCCACATTTATTATCCGATTTTGCTGAAATTTGGTACAGTGAGTTACGTTAGGCCAGTCGACATCCTTCTTCAATTTGGCCCAGATCAGTTCAGATATGGATATAGCTGCCATATAGACCGATCTTTCGTTTTAAGGTCTTGAGACCATAAAATGCGCATTTATTGTTCGATTTAGCCAAAATTTGGGACAGTATGTTTTGTTAGGCCCTACGACATCCTTTCTCACATTGACTGGGATCGGTCCAGATTTGGTTATAGCTGTCATATAGACCGATCCGCCGATTTAGGGTATAAGGCCAATAAAAGCCACATTTATTATCCGATTTTGCCGAAATTTGAAATAGTGAGTTATGTTGGGCCCCTCGACATCTTTCTGCAATATGGTACAGGTCGGTCCAGATTTGGATATAGCTGGCACATAGACCGATCCGCCGATGTAGGGTCTTAGGCTCATAAAAGCCATATCAATTATCCGATTTTGCCGAAATTTGAAATAGTGAGTTATGTTGGGCCCCTCGCCATCTTTCTGCAATATGGTACAGATCGGTCCAGATTTTGATATAGCTGCCATATAGACCGATCTCTCGATGTTACGTTTTGGACCCATAAAAGACGCATTTATTGTCCGATTTCGCCGAAATTTGGGACAGTGAGTTGTGTTGGCACTTCCAACATCCTCCTTAAATTTGGCTCAGATCGGTTCAGATTTGGATATAGCTTCCATATAGACCGATCTCTTACTTTAAAGTCTTGGCCCCATAAAATACACTATAAATGTGTCTTTTATAGGGATTTCGTTGAAATTTGACACAGTGAATGAAATTTTGCACGACGTGTTTTGTAATGATATCCAACAACTGTGCCGAGTATGGTTCAAATCGGTCCATAACCTGACATAGCTGCCATATAAACCGATTTTGGGTCTTGACTTCTTGAACCTCTAGAGTGCGCAATTCTTATCCGATTGGGATGAAATTTTGCACAACGTGTTTTGTTATGATATCCAATAACTGTACCTAGTATGGTTCAAATAGGATGATAACCTGATATATCTGCCATATAAAGCGATCTTGGGTCTTGACTTCTGAGCTTCTAGAGGGCGCAATTCCTATCCGATTTGGCTGAAATTTTGCATGACGTATTTTATTATGACTTTCAACAACTGCGCCAAATAAGGTTCAAATCGGTTCATAACCTGATATAGCTGCCATGTAAACCGACCTAGGGTCTTGACTTCTTGAGTCTCTAGAGGGCGCAATTCTTATCCGATTTGAATGATTTTTTGCACGAAGCATTTTATTATGATATCCAACAACTGTGCCAAGTATGGTTCAAATCGGCAAATAACCTTATATAGCTGTCATATAAACCGATCTGGGAACTTGACTTCTTGAGCTTCTAGAGGGCGCAATTCCTATCCGATTTGGCTGAAATTTTGCATGACCTATTTTATTATGACTTTCAACAACTGCGCCAAATAAGGTTCAAATCGGTTCAAAACCTGATATAGCTGTCACATAAACCGATCTGGTATTTTTACTACTTAAGCCTCTAGAGGTCGCAATTTTTGGGTTGCCCAAAAAGTAATTGCGGATTTTTTAAAGGAAAGTAAATGCATTTTTAATAAAACTTAGAATGAACGTTAATCAAATATACTCTTTTTACACTTTTGTTCTAAAGCAAGCTAAAAGTAACAGCTGATAACTGACAGAAGAAAGAATGCAATTACAGAGTCACAAGCTGTGAAAAAATTTGTCAACGCCGACTATATGAAAAATCCGCAATTACTTTTTGGGCAACCCAATATTATCCGATTTGCCTGAAATTTTGTACGACGGATCGTCTCATGACCATCAACATACGTTTTTATTATGGTCTGAATCGGTCTATAGCCTGATACAGCTTCCACATAAATCGATTTCTCAATTTTACTTCTTGAGCCGCCAAAGGGCGCAATTCTTATTCGAATTGGCTGACATTTTAGGTCTCCAATATATTTAATTGTGGTCCGAACCGGATCATATCTTGATATCGCTCTAATATCAGAGCAAGTCTTTTCTTTAATCCTTTTTTTTTGCCTAAGAAAAGATGCCAGGAAAAGAACACATTTTCCTGAAAATCCTTAATTCCAAACGTTTTCATTTCGATTGACTCATTATCTTTCGACATTGTATTCAGTTTTGAATTTGCCCTTAACGTAGAAAAAAACTCCACCACAACTTTTTACCCTATCGTTTCTGAATATAACATAACCATGGAGGCTTACTGAATTTTCGGATATTGTAGGAGCAAGCCATGTCTCAGAAATACATAACACATCAATATTGGAGTCTTCAAATATTGGGTTGCCCAAAAAGTAATAGTCGGCGTTGACAAATTTTTTCACAGCTTATGATTCTGTAATTGCATTCTTTCTTCTGTCAGTTATCAGCTGTTACTTTTAGCTTGCTTTAGAAAAAACGAGTAAAAAAAAGTATATTTGATTAAAGTTCATTCTAAGTTTTATTACAAATGCATTTACTTTCTTTTAAAAAATCCGCAATTACTTTTTGGGCAACCCAATACTAAACGCAATTCGTCAAATTTAGTTCGCAAACTTTGAGCGTTGATGTGATATTCAGTTGTCAGTACAAATGATTTTAATTCATGCAAGTTGTTAAGGATTGTAAATGGCTTCAGATACAGCTTTCAAATAATCTGGCTCTTGTATTGATTTCTCATGCACCCACTATTATTCTTGAGAAAAGTTACAGTTGATTATTTCACTTTCTATTGAAATTAATTCCCAGTTCAACTTTTTAAATCCCTTTAACCTTCATCACAAGCTTAAGTTAAACTATCGTCAGGATTATCCAGCCTTGGTGTAAAGATGTTGAGTTTCCAGCGCTTGCCTTAGTTTTCTTAAAATATTTTCTTTATTCTCTATGGTATTTTATTTAAATTAAATTGTAATTTATGTTGTTGTTTTTTTGTCTTCTGATATACTCTAGATACTCGTACAATTCTTTGAAAGCTTGCATCTCTTTGTAAGTGATGCTTGTGTAAAATGAAACAAATGCAATGGAATTTGTTTAACTTTCTTTTGAACGTTAACCATGAGTTTGTTCACAGCTAAAGATAACAGAATTGCCAAGAAAAGTCCAAAGAACCATGGCAAAATAGAAGGAACATTTCAAAGTATGATCCTATGGGTAAAGATGTTATCTTTCTTTGATGTTCAAGTGGTATAGGGAGATATGGTTTTTAATAGTCTTTGCATTGGTTTAAGGTCAGAGAAAAAATGAAGAGTGCTATACAAGCATCTGGAGAGAAGATATACATTGTATTAGATGATCACCATAAGAAAGAAGAAGAAGAGAAAGCCTTGTTTGGTATTGAGGATATTGTAATTCCAACTGTTTCTCTAATGAAATCAAGAAATTTGACAGCGATTCTTCTTGTTTCTGTACGCTATTGGGAATTTCAATATATGTTAATATTTAAAGGTAACTCCACATAAAGTGATTTCGAATTCCAATAGCACAAAATATCATCATTGGGTTGGGTTAGGTTTAAGTGGGAGTCTGCCATCAGACTCTCTCAGAAGTTTTCGTCCATTGTGATACCACAGAAGCAGAAGAAAGAAGATGTCTTCTTCTGTTCCTGTGGTAGAACCATCCAGATCGCTTTTGAAAATACTCAACAACTTACGAATGTTCACATCCCCAAAATCAGACAAGTTCTCAAAGAAATGAGAACCCAAGGTGGAAGTCCTTCTGATTGCCATCATTGGGTGATGCAGCCCAAAGATTCTTAAGACACTCTGCCAAACCTCATTCTTTACAATGGGTTTAGTACGAAATGTTTTCTTCATGAATTCTTTATAACTGAAATCTTTTAATCATAGATCACAAATCAAAACAAACGCCCACATGAAGCCTGCCTAAATATTTTGAAGACTGTTCTCTGTTAGAAATGGAATGGCCAAAATATCTCGCTTCTAATCCCAATATAAAGGGTGATTTTTTTGAGGTTAGGATTTTCATGCATTATTATTTGACAGATCACGTGGGATTTAAGACATGGTGTCAAAGAGAAAGATGCTCAGTATGCTTTGACATTTCATCATGAATAGACTTACTAACGAGCAACGCTTGCAAATCATTGAATTTTATTACCAAAATCAGTGTTCGGTTCGAAATGTGTTCATTCACCGTAACGTTGCGTCCAACAGCATCTTTGAAAAAATACGGTCCAATGATTCCACCAGCGTACAAACCACACCAAACAGTGCATTTTTCGGGATGCATGGGCAGTTCTTGAATGGCTTCTGGTTGCTCTTCACTTCAAATGCGGCAATTTTGCTTATTTACGTAGCCATTCAACCAGAAATGAGCCTCATCGCTGAACGGTGAATGAACACATTTCGAACCGAACACTGATTTTGGCAATAAAATTCAATGATTTGCAAGCGTTGCTCGTTCGTAAGTCTATTCATGATGAAATGTCAAGGCATACTGAGCATCTTTCTCTTTGACACCATGTCTGAAATCCCACGTGATCTGTCAAATACTAATGCATGAAAATCCTAACCTCAAAAAAATCACCCTTTATATACAAATTCCACTTTGTTCAACTAAAATTTTATTTGAGTGTCCACTTCAACATTCCTTGATTGTTTCCTTCTTCGGTTGGTCATGCAGCTTTTTTCATAGTTTCGTTTTTCTATGGATTTTCTCTTCGTATAGTCTTAACTATCTTCTATTATTTCTTTTCCACTTGAAATCCCTTGACTGTTGTGTGTAAAAGTGCAATTTGTTTTGCTAATTATAAGTGAATTACTCATGCAGAGGGAAGAGTTGGAATGTTTACAAGTTAAAGAGGAAACGGAAATGATTAATTAAATCTAAGGGATTTAAGATGGAATTGGTCATACATAAGCCATGGTTCGTACAGCTAACTTCATAGTGAAATTTTAAGAAGACCAATGAAAATGGTCTTGGAAAATGAATCACATTTGTGAACTTTTTTGTACGGTTTGTCTTTACAGGATAATGTTAAGGTCAAGCAACAAAACCCTTATTTTTGTATACCCTCCACCATAGGATAAGGGCATACTAGCACCATCATTTCGTTAGTAACTCATCAAAATAATGATATGAGACCCAACAAAGTAGATATATATTCTTGATCTTCTTGACATTCAAAGCCTATATAGCCATGTTCATCCGTCTGCCCATCTGTCTGTCGAAAGCTTCCTGACTTTCGAACAAGTAAAGCTAGGTGCTTGAAATTTAGAACAAATTCTTCTTTGTAGTGCAGATGGGTTGGGATTATAAATGGGCCAAATCGGTCCATGTTTGGAAATAGGTACCACACAAACGATCTCCCGATTTGAGGGAAGTAAAATCGGTTGATCGGTTTATATGGGAGCTTTATCAGCTTATGGCCCGATTCACATCATACTTGTTAAGGATGTTGGAGGTCTTTGGAGAAATCATTATACAAATATGATAATAAGTAAGGGTGATGGGGGTGAACAAAGGGGGATCTAAACCTGAAGAAGAAGTGGAAAGTGCGGAGGACATAGGCATTATGGTCAAGCGGACAACGAAGGCCCTGAATGACTCGCTTTTGGCAGCATGTACTAGTGCCAAGCCAAGAGGCATACAGCGACAGCCATGGTGGACCCAGGAACTGGTTGGTACGGGAAGAACATTCTCCGACAAAGCGAAAGCCACAAGAGCACCCTACGACTGGAATGTCTATAAGGCTGACCTAAGAAAATACAAGGGTGAGCTGGGAAAGGTTCAGGACAAGTCCTAGGTGGAATGCTGCAGCTCCGTGGAGGATACATCTGCGACCTCTAAGCTAAGGAAGATCCTATCTTCGTGAACTATTACAGTGAGATATTTTCAGTAGTCAGATAATGTATGAACAATGTCTAGTGAGGAACTAGACATACTCGTTAATACACATTTCCTGGGAAGCTCTCCAACAGACAACGTGGCATCAGAAGAGGTTGTCACTAATATGCATTCGCCGGAGATTATAAGGGAAATTGTATATGAGTCGAAAATCCTTTAAAGGATTCAAAGTTTTGGTTCCTTTAAATCGCTGGGCGAGGATGATATATCGAACTGTGTGTTATGCTTAACAGAAAATTGAGCTTCAAATCCAACATTTTAGAAATGGCAAGAAGCATAAGAGCTATTGGCAAACGTTGGGGGTTTAAATAGCGTGTCATGCATTGGGTATATACTGCAGTTGTCGGACCTATAATGCTATATGGTGTTGTGATCTGGTGGACGGCGCATAGAAAGTCCACCTATAGTTTAATACTCTGGTGGATACTAAGGAAGGCTTGTTTATGCTATAAATGCTACATGGTGTTGTGATCTCGGCTCTTAGAAAGTCCACCTACTGTTTAATACTCTGGCGGATAATATGGCTTGTTCATGCTATACAGCCGAACTGAGGACTACACCATCTTATGCACAGAATTTAACGTTATACCCAACGCCTCTGGGCATTGTGGCTAGATAATTTGCTGCGAGCACTGATGTGATGCTAAGGGTGCTATCTCTTTGATCATGCGGCACTTATAGATTCTGTGTTATCCTTGATACAATGTCCGATGTTCCAGGCAGTGTGGACTACATATTTCCTCAGACTTGATGGCTGAACACTTCAAAACTATGTCCATGAAGATAAAGATAACTTTAACTAGTAAAGACACAAACCAATTCAATTTTCAGCGTAATGTTAACACGTTAACAGAGCTCTGTTATAAAGTTAAAAGCAAATGTTTAATAATAAAAAAACGAGATTAGCTCCAAACTCCGCAAAAAAAGAAACAAAAACCCAAAATATATCATAAACGCTTCAAATTTTCCAAAATATATTAAAACAAGTAAAAGCATGCTAAGTTCGATGGGGCCGAATCTTGGGAAGCAACCATCAGGGATTCTGCTAAAAATTTATGCAAAATAAATTTAATTGAAGGGCATTATTTTATTTTACATACCAAACTTTTGTCAAACCAGCAAAAATTAAAGCTGCTAGGAACCGAACAAGGACGATCGAGGTTACATGGAACACATATCCGGTTATAGACTAATTTGGACCGAACTTGGCACAGTTGTTGAAACACCGCATGCAAAATTTCAGCCAAATTGGATAAAAATTGCGGTTTGTAAGGACGCAAGAAGTCTAATCAGGATATCGGTTTATATGGGAGCTATAACAGATTATAGACCGATTTGTGTCGTACTTGGAACAGTTTTTAAAACTCGCAACAGAACACTGAGCATGCATTTCACCCAAATTGGAAAAAATTGCGGTTTGTAAAGCCTCATGAAGTCAAATCAGGATATCGGTTTATATGGGAGCTATATCAGGTTATAGACAGGTCCGGACTGTACCTGACACAGTTGTTGGAAGTCATAACGGAACACCACACGAAAAATTTCAATCATATCGGACAAATATTGCGGCTTGTAAGTGCTCAAGAAGTCATATTGGGAGATCGGTTTATATGGAAGCTGTATCTAAGTCTCAACGGATATGGCCCATTTGCAATCCCCAACGATCTGCATCAACTTTAAGTGCCTGGGCGATGAGTCAATTCTTCAGCCCCAAAAGCCATAGTTTTTGTCCGATTTACCTGAAATGTTGTCTATTGACTAAAAGGAAGAGATGACCCTTTCCAAGAGGCAACATTTCTCTCCAGGGGCACTGTTTTCCTATAGACGCATTGGTCTAATGGCTATCATGACTGGATATATCATCACGAGACTTGTCTACTGACCAAATGTGGAAGGGCAATATTTTTCTAGGGTGGCAGCTTTCATGCGATTGTCTTCAAATTTGTTTTTCGGCTTAGAGACGAAGCCAATTGAAATTGGAAAAAATCGATTCAGATTTTGATATAGCTCCCATATATATTTTCGTCCGATTTGCAGTAATAATGCAATAAAATTGTCATTTTTTAATCGATTCTGTCGAAATTTGGCACGAGGGATTTCCTTATGACTCTCGACATTACAGTTGAATTTAATAGAAATCGGTTTCAGATTTAGATATAGCTCTCATATATACATATATATTGTACAACGCTTTCCTTGACGACTTTCACAATGTCTATATTGTTTGCTCGAAATCGGTTCAGATTTAGATATAGCTCCCATATATATGTTTGTCCGATTTTGAGAAAAATTGCAATAAAATTTTTATATGTTAACCGATTCTCTCGAAATTTGGCAGAAAAGATTTTCTTATGACTCCCCACTGGTGAATTTCACAGAAATCGGTTCAGATTTTTATGCAACTCTCACATATATATATCGCCCCATTTTCACTCCTAGAGCCACTGCAATCTCATTTCTTAACCACTCTTCCCAAAATTTTGCACAATGCTTTCCACGACTACCACAATATCTAAGAAGTTTGCTCGAAATCAATTCAGATTTTGTCAAAGCTCCCATATATATGTTCGTCCGGTTTTGAGTACCACAATATCTTAAGAGTTGATCGGGATCGGTTCAGATTTAGATATAGCTATGAGAACATCAGAAAAATTTTTCAGCGGGGTATATTCCCTCCTAATGGTGGCGACATTTGTGAGATACTTTGCCATGCAAACACTTCTCCCGAAGGAGGTGTAGCTCTGCGGCAAGCCGTTCGGAATCGGCTTTAAAAAGGAGGCCCCTTATCATTGAGCTTAAACTTGAATCCGACAGCACTCATTGATATGTGAGAAGTTTGCCCCTGTTCCTTAATGGAATGTTCATGGCTTATTTGACTGGATAGAACATCTCCGGACCGGTCCGCTGACCAAATTTGGGATGGCAGTCTATTTCCATATAGTCACGGAGGACATTTTTCGAATAAAAAAAATTGCTTTTGCCTATAGAAAATTAGTTCATAATCTCACATGAAGGGGCGTTTGTTGGTTTTTGTCTGGACTAGTTATATTCGAACTTATTTTCACATACATAATTTTGCACATAGTGTTTCGCTACGACTTCCAACAATTTGACCAAGTATGCTACAAATCGGTCTATAACCTGATATATTAGCCTTCTCGGCCTTAAATCTTAAATTTTTGGCAAAGTTGGCAGAAATTTGGTATACTTAATAAAATGTATTGTCTTAACTTTACATGAAATGTGTGTGTTAACTTCACCTTTTTTTATACCCTCCACCATAAGATGGGGGGTATACTAATTTCGTCATTCTGTTTGTAACTACTCGAAATATTCGTCTGAGACCCCATAAAGTATATATATTCTTGATCCTCGCGACATTTTATGTCGATCTAGCCATGTCCGTCCGTCTGTCCGTCCGTCCGTCCGTCCGTCCGTCTGTCTGTCGAAAGCACGCTAACTTCCGAAGGAGTAAAGCTAGCCGCTTGAAATTTTGCACAAATACTTCTTATTAGTGTAGGTCGGTTGGTATTGTAAATGGGCCATATCGGTCCATGTTTTGATATAGCTGCCATATAAACCGATCTTGGGTCTTGACTTCTTGAGCCTCTAGAGTGCGCAATTCTTATCCGATTCGAATGAAATTTTGTACGGCGTGTTTTTTTATGATATCCAACAACTGTGCCAAGTATGCTTCAAATCGGTCCATAACCTGATATAGCTGCCATATAAACCGATCTTGGGTCTTGACTTCTTGAGCCTCTAGAGGGCGCAAATCTTATCCGATTGGAATGAAATTTTGCACGACGTGTTTTGTTATGATATCCAACAACTGTGCCAAGTATGGTTCAAATCGGTCCATAACCTGATATAGCTGCCATATAAACCGATCTTGGGTCTTGACTTCTTGAGCCTCTAGAGTGCGCAATTCTTATCCGATTGAAATGAAATTTTGCACGACGTGTTTTGTTATTATATTCAACAACTGTGCCAAGTATGGCTCAAATCGGTCCATAACCTGGTATAGCTGCCATATAAACCGATCTTGGGTCTTGACTTCTTGAGCCTCTAGAGGGCGCAATTCTTATCCGATTGGAATGGAATTTCGCACGACGTGTTCTGTTATGATACCCAACAACTGTGCCAAGTTTGGTTTGAATCGGTCCATAACCTGATATAGCTGCCATATAAACCGATCTTGGGTCTTGACTTCTTGAGCCTCTAGAGTGCGCAATTCTTATCCGATTGGAATGAATTTTTGGCACCAAGTATTTCGTTATGATATCCAACAACTGTGCCAAGTATGGTTGAAATCGGTCCATAATCTGATATAGCTGTCATATAAACTGATCTGGGAATTTGACTTCTTGAGCTTCTAGAGGGCGCAATTCCTATCCGATTTGGCTGAAATTTTGCATGACGTATTTTATTTTTACTTTCAACAACTGTGTCAAATAAGGTTCAAATCGGTTCATAACCTGATATAGCTGCCATATAAACCGATCTGGGATCTTGATTTCTTGAGCCTCCAGAGGTCGCA
This sequence comes from Stomoxys calcitrans, assembly GCF_963082655.1. NCBI lineage: Eukaryota > Metazoa > Arthropoda > Insecta > Diptera > Muscidae > Stomoxys > Stomoxys calcitrans. Next base: position 18,179 of record NW_026739324.1, read on the forward strand.
ATTATTATCCGATATGCCTGAAATTTTGTACGACGGATCCTCTCATGACCATCAACAAACGTGTTTATTATGGTCTGAATCGGTCTATAGCCCGATGCAGATCCCATATAAATCGTTCTCTCTATTTTACTTCGTGAGCCCCAATGGGCGCAATTGTTATACGGATTGGCTGAAATTTTACACAGGTCTCCAACATATAATTTAATTGTGGTCCGAACCGGACCATATCTTGATATCGTTTTAATAGCAGAGCAAATCTTTTCTTATATCCTTTTTTGCCTAAGAAGAGATGCCGGGAAAAGAGCTCGACAAATGCGATCCATGGTGGAGGGTATATAAGATTCGGCCCGGCCGAACTTAGCACGCTTTTACTTGTTTTGTCATATCTTGTTTACTAATCTCCAATTTCATGTTCTTTTCTTTTTTAGGACCTCCTGTTGTGGCCGAATCTATATTGGGTACCAATGCAAGACTGCCGTGTAATGTAACACCACCATTATTGGAAGATCGTGTTGCCTTGGTGATATGGTATAAAGTAGGACTGAAGACACCAATATACAGGTAAATAATGGAATTAAAACAACTACACACCCGTTAAGTTCGGCTGTGTAGAACTTTGCATACCCACCACCTAGGATATAATAATCATCCTATTTTATTATAACTCCACCCATAGTTATATATAAATAGGGGCTGGTCTCGATCATAGTTTATTCAGGTCCCGAGATACCCATACTGTCCCAATCGGTCCACTTTTGATTTTGGGTGGTGTTTTTTGGGCTAACGGTGGAGGGTCCGCTCCCTTATCGATGGATTAAAAAGCCTATTCCTACTTCCTGACCATATTCGTAATCTACTCCCGAATACCTTTCATTTGAGTCCCATATTGTCATGATCGTCAAATAAACCTATTTTAAGGCGTTTTGGGGCTTGGGCGGCCCCTCAGATACTTGGAACCAACTTTTATTATGAAATTCATACTCTACTCTTGAATACATTTCATTTGAATCCAATATTGTCCGGACCGGTCTACTTTTTTTTTCTGGGTAGTACTTTTAGGGTAAAGGGGAGGGTCCCCCCCCCCCCCTCCCGGTATCAACAAATTATATAGCCTATGTTTCTTTCTAGACCAACCTACACAATTACATTTCAAGGTAATCGGTTCAGCCGTTTTTATACCCATCACCGAAGGAAGGGGGTATATTCATTTTGTCATTCCGTTTGCAACACATCAAAATATCCATTTCCGACCCTATAATGTATATATATTCTTGATCAGCGTAAAAATTTAAGACGATCTAGACATGTCTGGCCGTCTGTCTGTTGAAATCTGTTGAAAAACTATCAGCCCCAGCCATAGTTTTTGTCTTCAAAAATAGAGATATTGAGCTGAAACTTTGCACAGATTCTTTTTTTGCCCATAGGCAGGTTAAGTTCGAAGATGGGCTATATCGGACTCTATCTTATATATATAGCCCCATATAGACCGATCCGCCGATTTAGGGTCTTAGGCCCATTAAAGCCACATTTATTATCCGATTTTGCTGAAATTTGGGACAGTGAATTGCGTTAGGCCCCTCGACACCCTTCGCCAGTTTGGCCCAGATCGGTAAAGATTTGGATATAGCTGCCATATAGACCGATCCTCGGATTTAGGGTCCTAGGCCTATAAAAGCCACATTTAATATTTGATTTTGCTGAAATTTGGGACAGTGAGTTGTGTTAGGTCCCTCGACATCCTTCGTCAGTTTGGCCCTGATCGGTCCAGATTTGAATATAGCTGCCATATAGACCGATCCTCCGATTTAGGGTCTTGGGCCCATAAAAGCCACATTTATTATCCGATTTTGCTGAAATTTAGGACAGTGAGTTGTGTTAGGCCTCTCGACATCCTTTGTCAATTTGGCCCAGATCGGTCTAAATGTGGATATAGCTGCTATATAGACCGATCCTCCGATTTAGGGTCTTAGGCCCATAAAAGGCGCATTTATTGTCCGATGTCGCCGAAATTTGGGACAGTGAGTAAGGTTAAACACCTTGACATACTTTTGCAATATGGCAGAAATCGGTCAAGATTTGGATATAGTGTCCATATAGACCGATCTCTCGGTTTGAGGTTTTCGGGCCATAAAAAGCGCATTTATTGTCCGATGTTGCCAAAATTTGGGGCAAAGAATTAAGTTCAGCCCCTCCATATATTTCTGCAATTTGGTCTAGATCGATTTAAAGTCTTGGCCTAATAAAAGGCGCATTTTTAATCCGATTACACTGAAATTTGACACACTGACTTATGTTATGCTTTTCGACATCCGTGTCGTATATATTTCAGATCGGTTTATTTTTAGATATAACTATTGAATTGCCCAAAAAGTAATTGCGGATTTTTTTAAAGAAAGTAAATGCATTTTTAATAAAACTTAGAATGAACTTTAATCAAATATACATTTTTTACAAATTTTTTCTAAAGCAAGCTAAAAGTAACAGCTGATAACTGACAGAAGAAAGAATGCAATTACAGAGTCACAAGCTGTGAAAAAATTTCTCAACGCCGACTATATGAAAAATCCGCAATTACTTTTTGGGCAACCCAATACTAAAAGGACCAATATTTTGTTATATATTGGGTTGCCCAAAAAGTAATTGCGGATTTTTCATATAGTCGGCGTTGACAAATTTTTTCACAGCTTGTGACTCTGTAATTGCATTCTTTCTTCTGAGCACCCAATTCGTTCACATGTCCATTGTTTGACGAGCTGTGAGGCATGTCTTTTTGAAACCATATATCAACAAAATCAAACTCTGCCAATTTAGGTAAAAAAAAGTAGCATATCATAACTTAATATAGTTAGCAGTTGATGGTAAAATTTCCTCTAAAGTCGTCTTTAAAGAAAAATGGACTCATGATGTCACCAGCTCTAAACTACACCATGCCGTCTTTTTTTCGGGAGGCATCGGTAACTCTTATAGGGCATGTATCTGTTCTTCATATGGGACAGTCTTACTTGTTTTCAAATCCATTTAGGTAAAAATGAGCCCCATTTAGCCTCTTTATATTAGTTAAAGTTCAAAATTCCTCCTTTGGGCTGTATCTAAATGAACTACCCTGCAGATTTTTCTTTTGGTACCAAGTAGAAAATTTAAATTATTTTGGAATTAAATTGAAAATTAACTCTCCCACAACTCTAAGGCAAAAGGAAATAAAATTCTGTCTCAAGTCTAAATATTTTTTCTTTCAACAAAAAAATTCTCTCCCCCAATTAAAGGGCCACCATTCAAAATGCGTTATTTCATGTTCCTTTTCCATCAAAATCCCATTCCTTTAGCCCGAAAAAAATCATTCTTTGCCAGCATGATGGAATTGCTAGGGCAACAAAACAAAAATCTTAGCAACCCAAAGTTCCTGCGGACATTTTTCAAAGTGTTCACACAATTCGATGCCAAGTGCTTACCCTTATACAAGTGGCAGCGGGGCCAGCAGCAGCCGCATCATCATCATCCGTCCGTTTTTGGCCAAGCAAGGGTAATAGCTTCATTGTTTTGTTGGCTTTTCATTAATTTGTCACAGCGAGCGCAAATACAGAGCCCAATGGTGATAAAGGAGATAAATGAGAGGAAGAAAAATAAACGAGAGAAAAAAAAATCGTAGCTTTTCCAACTTGGGTTTTTCCCACTCGCTAATGAGCTGCAAAACTATTTTCGTTGTTGTTTTTGCTGTCACATTGCCTTCGTTCGCAAGAGGACCAACTTTTTGCGACACAGCTTGCATTTGGTGGCCCCTCTTACTTACCATGGTCAGCAAGCAGTAGAGGGGAAGAGGCAGCACTCCAAAAGAAAACCAAAAGTAATGTTGATGACAAAACTGACGATAATGATGACACTTTTCTCTTAAATATGGGAGGGTTATGTTATACAGAGATAAGTATGGGGTCAGTCTGACATTTTTTTTTTTTTTTTTGGCCAAATGAGTATAAGAAAGAAAAAGGAGGCAGTGGTGAGTGAATACTTATATTGCAGCAGTTTTGCCAAATCGGAAATGGAGGTTAAATTAAAGGCAAAAATTCCCAACAAAACTATGTCAAAGGGAAGTTGGCTTTGTCATCCAAAACGAGTAGGAAAGACAATGCTGTCGTCAACGATGATGAATTGCAATTGGATCAACTGTTAAGCCAAAGCGAAAAAAAAAAATTTTATAATAAAAAAGCAAAAGATAACCAAGGAAAAAATGAGAGAAGGGAAAAAACTTTGCGAGAAAAAGAAATCTTCCCAACGCACATTAAATGTTTTTATATGAATTCCCTGGGTCCATGATGGTAGTAGAATCCAAAACCCCAACCATACGGCCCACTTGAAAACATGAACTCATTATGGACCATTCCTTCCCTCATTATTCTTAGTCCAGTTTCTTTCTTTTTTTTTGATTCTTTTTGTCGCCTTTAGTTTCTAGATTTTTGTTGTTTTATTGTCTGACAATTATTTTAATTTCTGCCATTCTCATCTCTATTTAACACTTTTTTCTTGACTTTCTATTGTCTCGTTTGTTCTGCGCGCTGCTGCTGACTTTAGTGTTGATACTCGAGAATCGAACTTTTCCCATGGCACTCATTGGTCGGATGAAGCATATCGAGAGCGTTTGTCATTTGCCCTGGATGGTCGAACGGGCACACTTACCATGACTAATGCCCAACAGGAGGATACGGGCGAATATCGGTGTCGAGTGGACTTTCAAAAGAGCCCAACACGTAATTCCAAAGTTAATTTAACCGTCATAAGTAAGTATTGCACAAAAGACACAATAACAGAACACACAAAGAAAAAAAAACAAAATCTAGCATTAAGAAACTGTTTCAATGTAAGCTTCTTAGTTTTAAGAGAATTACTGAACAAAAATTAAACCTACAAAAAAATTTAATAAGTTATGTAAAGTTCTGTCGAACCGAATCAAAGGGCATTTGACAAGTTGTTTGAACGATTTTAACAACATTTGACAAGTTGTTTAGAGGATACAAATAGAAATGGAACGATATGGTCCTAAATGGTCATAGATGTTCGAAGTCATAACAAAATACCTCAATGATATGGCAGCCTGTCTGAGGTTATGGGCCGATTTTGCCGGGATATTGGCGGTCGGATCAATTATTTGGTCAGGATAGGTAAAAAAAAGCACTTGGCAACCGTTTAACACGGAGATCCCTGATCCATTGAATTCGTCCTAGAAAGAAATGAGAAGAGAGAGACGAAAGCCACTAGAAAAAGATAAAGGTAAACCCACCGCCCCGTCCCTGACCCTTACAGAAGTCCAGAATTACTCGGGGCTCGAAAGACTGTAGAGAGCTCAGTGAAGAGAAAAGGTGCTCACCCATAATCTTACGCCTTTTCTCTGTCATAGCGCGGCATAGGCAATGCAGATGCTCAACTGTCTCCAAATCCTCCTCATTCCCACAGATTCTGCAGAAATTTCCATCGCCCCGAGCTCATTGCTATGTCAGCGACCTGACATTGCAGTGACTGGTCAGGACTCGCACCAACAGTCTAACGTCAAGCTTCCCCTGCTCGAGATTAATCAACTTCCTCGTTCCGAACAACCTGGCCCAATGGGCCTTGACCGACCTGCAACCTACAACGTCAGCCCCCGCTCAGTTAGCGGGAACACACCATTCCAAACAGCTAACACCGACGGGGGTTCATCATAGGCGTCGCACTCCCAGAGCCCATTAGCGACCCAAACCTGGCCAGCACGTCAACCGCTTCGTTCCCCACACGGAACGCAACACAGTCAAGAGAAGAGATGCTTCCACATAATCTTACGCCATTCCACCGTCATCGCGGGGCATAGGCAATGCAGATGCTCAACTGTCTCCAAATCCTCCTCACTCCCACAGATTCTGCAGAAATTTCCATCGCCCCGAGCTCATTGTCATATCAGCGACCTGACATTGCAGTGAATGGTCAGGACTCCCACCAACAATCTAAGGTCAATCTTTCCCTGCTCGAAAATAATCGACGTCCTCGTTCCGGAGAACCTCGGCCAAAGGACCTTGACCGCCCTTCAGCCTACAACGTCAGCCCCCGCTCAGTCAGCGGAAATACACCATTCCAAACAGCCAACACCGGCGGGGGCTCATCATAGGCGTCGCACTCCCAGAGCCCATTCACGACCCAAACCTGGCCAGCACGTCAACGGCTCCGTTCCCCTCACGGAACGCAGCACAATTTGACAGCAGCCTAAGTTGGTTCATGCCTGGTATTGTGTCCCCACTTAAGTGCAGCTATCTAATCATCGCTGAAAATTTTTCTGATGTTCACTCCGCAAAACAAACCAATTCCCGAAATCCAAAGAGTGCCATCTTCCTGTTCCCGCCATCGCGAGGCATTAGCAAAGCAGATGATCAACTGTCTCCAACTCCTCCTCATCCCTACAGACCCTGCAGATATCCTCATCGTCCCGAGCCCATCGCCATGTCAGCGACCTGACATTGCAGTGGCTGACAACAATCTAAGGTCAAGCTTCCCCAGTTTGAGAATAATCGAAGTCCTAGTTCCGCAGAACCGCGACCACTGGGCATTGGCCGCCCTGCAGCCTACAACGCCTGCCCCCGCTGAGTGAGCGGGAGTCCACCATTCTAAAGAGCCAACACAGAGGGAGGCTCCTCATCAGCATCGCACTCCCAGAGCCCATCCGAGACCCAACCTGGCCAGTTCATCAACCGCTTCGTTCCCCGCCCGAAACGCAGCACAATTTGACAGCCCCCACACATACTTCACGCTTCTTGCATCTCTCGACAAGCTTATGGTCAAGCTTCTCCAGCTCGGAAACAATCGACTTCCTCGCTCCGGAGAATCTTGGCTACAGGGCCTTGCCCGCCCCGCAGCCAACAGCGCCAGCCCCCGCTGAGTCAGCGCATTCTTCATAGTAGGAATCCGCCATCCCAAACGGCCAACACAGATAGGCGTTCATCGTTGGCATCGAACGTCCAGAGCCCATATGCGACCCAAACCTGGCCACGTCAACCATTTCGTACCACGCCCTCCTTTATGTACTGGAGCCCAGCCCAACATCAGCCACCCAAACATCCTGGAAGCTCCTTGCATCTCCCTACAAGCCTTGACCTCAAGTGACCTGCAGCCAGAGTCTTCGGCGCCGCCTGAGTGCCCACATAAATTGATACAGTCTGAGAGGGCTACCGCTTCCGACTTAAAGTCACATTTTAGGGCCTGGGGCTCAAAAACCTTAGTGTGAAAGACACTGCACCCGTCCAGAAGTCAAATGCAAATTTTGCCCATTACCATTCCACTAAGGAACAGGGGCAAATTTCTCACATATCAATGAGTGCAGTCCGATTCAAGTTTTTGCTCATTGATAAGAGGCCTGATTTTTAAAGACGAGTCCGAACAGCGTGCGGCAGTGCGACACCTCTTTGAAGAGAAGTTTTTACATGGCATTGCAAGACCACCTCTGAAAAATGTTATTTATTTTCTTTTTGTGATGGTCTCGAGGATTCGAACCCAGGCGTTCGGCGTCATAAGTGGACATGCTAATCTCTGCGCTTCGTTGGCCTTCCCGTTCAGATATGTATGCTACTAAATTTCCCATTAACATTCCATTAAGGAACAGGGGGTACTTCTCTCATATCAATGATTGGAGTCCGCTCCAATGTTCACGCCGGCGTTCGGCGTCATAGTCAGACATACTAACCTCTGCGCCATGTTGGCCTACAGAAGTCTATATGACTCCCGAATTTCTAGGGATTCAACAAAATCCCATGCCTCAGTGCACCCACCCAGCTTAGAGCCATCCGCGTAAGCAGAGGGGCATAAGAACTGCGGGATGCTCCTAGCCCGAAGCTCCCTTCCCGGGAAGACAACCTTCAGGTCACTACCAAATAAATATCTGCCCGGTCGGTAACTACCACTGTGTAACGGTCGTTAAATATGCCCCCCACTTAATAAACTTATTCCTTATTTATACCCTACACCACCACTGTGGTACAGGGTATTATAGATTTGTGCATTTGTTTGCAACGCTAAGAAGGAGAAGAGCTAGACTCATCGATAAGTTTATGGATCGGCTTAGAATCACTGCCCGATTTGGTTTATCCTTGTCCGTCTGTCTGTCTGTTCATGTATTCTTGTAATCAAGGTACAGATCGCATTTGTTGCCCAATTTTCACAAAATTTTGCGAATTGACGAACTCTATTGATTTTGAAAAAAATCGGTCCAGATTTAAACATAGCTTCCATATATATCTTTCGACCGATGTGCCCTTTGAAAGCTGTAGAAGCCACAATTTTGGTCCGATCCTTACAAAATTTGGCGCGAAGTGTATTTTTTTAACGACCCAAATTGCTTGCAAAATTTTATTGAAAATGGTTCAGATTTAAATATAACCCCCATATATATCTTTCTTCCGATATGAACTTTTAAAGCTGTAGGAGCCACAATTTCGGTGCGATCTCTATCAAATTTGGCACGAAGTTCTTTTTGTAACGTCCCAATATGTGTGCAAAATTTCATCTAAATCGGTTCAGATTTAGATATAGCTCCCATATACAACTTTCATCCAATATGCCCTTTTAAAGCTGTAGGAGCCACAATTTTGGTGCGATCTCAATCAAATTTGGCACGAAGTGGTTTTTGTGACGTCCCAATATGTGTGCAAAGTTTCATGTAAATCGGTTCAGATTTAGATATAGCTCTCATATATATCTTTCATCCGATATGGTCTTTAAAGGCTGCAGCAGGTACAATTTTGGTCCTATCTTTACAAAATTTGGCATGGTGAGTTTTATTCATCATCCTCATATGTGTGCAAAGTTTCATCATAATCGGATCAGATTTATATATAGCTCCCATATATATTTTTCATCCGATATGACCTTTTAATGGCCTTGTAGAAGCCACAATTTTGGTCCCATCTTCACAAAATTTGGCATGAGGTGTTTCATCCAACGTTCTCATATGTGTGCAAAGTTCCATAAAAATCGGTCCAGATTTAGATATAGCTCCCCCATATATATTTTTTTTCATCCGATATGGCCTTTTAAGACTTTAGAAACCACGATTTTGGTCGGATCTTTACAAAATTTTTCATGAGATGGTTTAATTGACATCCCAATACATGTGCAAAATTTCATCAAAATCGGTGGTGTAGGGTATTATATAGTCGGCTCCGCCCGACTTTTGCCTTTCCTTGCTGGTTCCTTTTGCGCTTAAGTCCTACTCTTCTACCATTTTTCCTTCTCCATACCCTTTATTTATTTTCTCCTACCGTTTTTCCTTCTCTCATAAACTTTACATTCTTTCCTATAACAAAAATTTATTAAACTCAATTACCTTGGAATGTTGGGAAAGAACTTTTTACTCTTAATTTAAAACTTAAATCCAAATTTAGACTTCCAGTCTTCTTCTTCTTATGCCCTGCATACCAGAATTTTGTCTTCACACATAGAAAAAATGCATGTCCCTGACGCATAATTTACAAAACCTTAAAGCCTTTTTTCAACGTACGATACAAGTCATGTCATGAAGAGAAGAAATGCTAAACTTTTCATTTCTAACACTTCTGCAGTCAAAGCAAAAAAAAAAAAAAAAAGTGTAAAATGGATGAAAACTTTCAACTTAATAGCATAAAATCTTTATTTAAAATCCTCTTTTTACCCTAGACATTGATCTGAAGAGAATACTTTTCATATCCTAAATTTAGTTTGCAACAACATGTAACATTGGTTCTTGTTGTAGCAAAATAAAGTTTTGCAAAATGTAGAACAGCCAGAGGAGGAATTTCTTGGGTAAAAAGTTCGCAAAACTGTGGTTAAGGAAACTTGCCATGGTGGGGCGGTTAGAAATGGGTGAGTGAATATACAAACGATTATATGGAGCATATATGCACTCATAGCTATATGGGAACTTTGAGAATAATAGTATGTGCATATGTGTTGGAAAACCTTCTTTCGAAAGCAAAAGAAACAGTCGACAAATGCAATATACACATTTATTATTGTATGCATTGCTTAAAGGATCTTAAAGAAATCCTTAAGTTTTCTGGAGGGAAAACAGCAAAGGATTTATTTGCGTTGGAAATATTTGCAATAGATAACATCGCTACTCACTATTCTGCAGGATATTAAAATTTGGAAGATTTGTTGGCAACATTCATATGGACAGAAGTTTGATCCAAAGTTTGACCATTTTGACTAGAATTTCAATATTTAGCTGGTGTTTTGGCAAGCAGTACAAAGATTTACATTCATGAAATGAAGGGCATAGCGATCCTGGAAGGGGAATGCGGAGGGAAACAAGCCGTAAGGCACTGGGAGCTTTAACTCCTGCAGGAGGATGTTCGGCAGAAAGTGGGGGGTAACCCCCCAATATGATTTATTGGATGTATACGGCCATTGTGAGACCAGTTCTAACCTATGGGGCACTGGTATGGTGGAGAGCCGTGGATAGGAGGACTCGCACGAGGGAGTTCAAGAAGGCCTGCATTGGACGGCCACTGAGATTCGCACCGCAGGCCATGTCTGTAGGCGATGCTGGATATGCAGTCCATTGGGGCCTATATTCGTAACTGCCCCACCAAGGTCGCGCTTAGGGTAAGGGAGCTCGGCATGCTGCAGAAGGACAGGTGCGGCCACAGTTCCATCCCCTATGCTATTGATTCGGAGGTAGTCTAAAGAGGAACTCTGACTATCTGCCACGGGGTACCGATTGGAATTGGGAAATTCAGGGATCGTTTTCGTGGGAGGGATGAATGGATGGCGAATGCTGTGTTTATGAGACCTCGATCTTCACTGATGGCCTCACTGATGGAGTGAGGGACTGGATTGGGGGTCTACTCCAATGAACTCCACATCGGTATAACTCTGAAACTACCTGAGGATTGTACGATCTTTCAGGCAGAGGTCTGTGCCATTACAATAGCCGCAAGAGAAACTCTGGAAAGGGGGTCTGCAATTTGCAAAATTTGTTGGGGCTAACTTTTCACATATCACAATGAGTAAAGTCCAATTCAAGTTTAAACTCAAAGATAAGAGTCCTCCTTTTATGGCCGAGTCCGAACGGCGTGCCGCAGTGCGACTTCTCTTAGGAGAGAAGTTTTACATAGCATAGTACCTCATAAATGTTGCCAGCATTGTTATTATATCCAACAACTGTGCCAAGTATGGTTCAAATCGGTCCATAACCTGATATAGCTGCCATATACACCGATCTGGGGTCCTTGACTTCTTGAGCCTCTAGAGTGCGCAATTCTTATCCGATTGGG